>NC_141023.1:61285000-61585000 GCF_052040795.2 Danio rerio
TGTGAACAACTTTCGCAGGATCACTTTCGCATGTCATCGAGATGTATATAATATGTGCATGTGCAGGCGCTCACAGGCTGTTTTACAGGCACACGCAAAGCTTGAAGGTAAACAAACAACGGCTTATCATAAGCATCTCATCGATGATTATTTACACATTTGGCATTAAGAAGAACATATAAACGTGATCTGACTAACTTCTAGCAGCTAAATGTGTCTGGAAAAATATTCAAAGGCTTTAATTAACATAAACCGCGCGGACGTAAATGCGTCTGACTGTTGTGACTGGCTAAAGAAGACGTCTCACGTCAGCACGTTCTAGACGTGCACGCGCTCTTTCCGGCAATCTTCCTTCTGCATTCACACAGCGCAGCATTCCGGCAAATTGCCGGTAATGTTACAACTTCTCTTTCCGGAAAATAGCCAGAACGAATTTACCGGTATTTTCAAAAAGGACCTGTTCACACATACAACCTTTCCGGACAATTGCCGGTAATTTTCCGGAAAGGTCTGTATGTGTGAAAGGGGCTTATGTCATAAGGGGTATATATGTTTTCAGCAACACTTAAAAAATAATTTGAGCTTATTTTCGTCAAAGTTAGCATATTCAGTCAAAAGTTATTACCAAATTGGTAAGTTTCGTTATTAATTTATAATTAATGGTTTATAACTTTTGACCCATAGGGAGTGCTGTCACCAAATATTTATGGTTTGTTCATTATGATGCAGCAATGACACAACTAAAATGTCAATATCTTTAAGCATCGCAGAGATACAACCTCACATGTTGTTAGGCATCATGCCAGCACGTTTGTCGGTGTAATACGCAAAAACAATTACCCATATCGATACGAATTTGATAACTTTTGTCAGCATGGTCTGTAGATAATCTGAGTCAAATTTGGTGAAAATTGGACCAGCGGTCTAGGAGGAGTTTAAAAAGTAGCAATTTAATTTGCATAACAGTAGCAGACAGGAAATTGGTCAAATTATGAAGATTTTGATATCAATGTGTGCACGACCTTCCAAGGAATCTATCAAGACCAGTCGCGTGACAATAAGGTTAATGCAGCAGAAGTTATTGGCATTTTCAAAATGTCCTTATAACTTTTGACCACAAGGTGGCACTGTGAAACTTTTTGAGCACTTTCAGGGCATGGAGTTGAAGATGCATACCAATTTTGCTGACAAGATTGGAAAAAATGTTGCCTGGTCGATTTCTGCTGCGACATTCGGATGGTAGGGTCAGAATTTGGCATCAACAACATGAAAGCCTTGTAGTAATGGTTTAGGCTGGTGGTGAAATGGTGTGGGGGATATTCTCTTGGCACACTTTGGGTTCATTAGTACCAATTGAGCATAGTGTAAACTCCACAGCCTACCTCAGTATTGTTGCTGACCACCATCCCTTTATGACCACAGTGTACCCATCTTCTTATGGCTACTTCTAGCAGGATGTAGTGCCATGTGATAAAGTGCTGATCATCTCAGGCCCCGTTTACACTAGTGCGTTTTAGTTTGAAAACGCCTAAGTTTTGCTACGGTTACGCCATCCGTCCACACTACGCCGGAGTTCTCGAGCGCCGAAAACGGAGCGTTTCGAAAACGCTGGAGAGGCTGTTTTCATTCTAAAACGCTGCTGCTCCGTCTCAGTGTGGATGGGGAAAGACGGAAACATCTGAAAACGGAGGCGGGGCTGCAAACGTTCGCCTATCTGATTGGGGCTTTTTCCTCAATATTAAGTAGCCCACACAGTTCAGCCACGCTTCCTCTTCTTGTAAGTTAAGACTTCGCAAGTTTGATCAAGGCTGCAGTCTCCCCCTTCTCAGTTTGATATGGAAAACATACCGAGGACACGGGTAAATCTTCAAAGGGAACAGTGTACTTTATAACTTCATTCACATCACCTTGGCTACGTTGTTTCACTTTCTCAACAATAAAATGTAAACATGATTTAAGGAACTGCCTATTTTCTTTTTAATATTAGCTACTTAACAGACAGCAGAAATGTTGAGGCGTCGTGCTGCATATATGAGCGTCATCTTCACTGTGTGGATATTTATAACAAAACGGAGCCGATAACGGTCTCCTTTCAATTTCAGTGAAAATACGAAACACACCCTCTCTTTTGCTGAAAATCAGTTTTAATAATCGATAATTATAAAAGTATAACATGCAATAAGTTTATACATTGTAGGAAATAAAGGCAAGCGATCAGTCAATGTACCTGGATTAATCATTAACTTATCATTAACTTATCTTTGCGCTTAACCAAAACATGTTACCTGTGAACAAGTAACTTAGTAGATTCCAATGACCAAAGTCAGGAAATTGGCCTATGTCGTTAGATAAAGACAACAACATGAATGAAATATCACGTTCAGCAAATATAGTGAGATTAGATCCAGCGGGAGATGCGTGATGTGCAGCCCGACAAGCAGAGCTCTCATCTGGGTAGAATGCTGGAGCGCTTGCCCGAGAGTGTGTGTGTGGTCACGTGATGTGCGTTTTCAGCGTTTTGGTGTGGACGGAGAGCTGTTCAGAAACGCTGGGTAAAACGCGAGTGTGGACGCGGATCGTTTTCATTCTACAACGCCGTTTTAAAACTAAAACGCACTAGTGTAAACGGGGCCTCAGACTGGTTTCTTAGGGTGCTTTCACACCTGTGAATCGATTCAGTTGTTCCGAAACAGAGATTAAAATTGTTACATTGTTGCTCTTTGCTCTTGGAGCGGTTCGCTTTCACATTGCAAAGTTTCTAATCGGACCAAAAGAGCTAAAACAAGTCACGTGCGAGTAAACTCTCCTCACATTGGTCAGAGTGTCAGGGTTTATTTTGCTGTGTCCCACTCAGCTGTCAGGAGAGGTGGTGGTTTGCTGGTGATTGACAGGTGCGTGCGCGCAACGTGTCTGAGGAGAGACGCGGTGGGAAGGGGTGAGAAGGGTGCGCGACGATGCCTATTTGAGGACCGGGAGGAAGACGCGAGATTATCGGGAGATTATCACTCGTTTGCGGGCATCCGGAGACTCACGAAACTTCCCACCCTACTCATAATTCTCTCTTCATATAGCCGTAAGCCTATTACATATCCATAAAACACAGTGATATAACCGCACTCGGATCACTTTCTCATTGCAATCGAACCGCTCCAGGGTTTGTTTCAATCGAGCCGAGACCACCTCATTCAAGCGATCTCGGAGCGATTACTTTGGCGCGTAACAGAGTGCGATTGCCCTGTTCACATATGCCAAACGAACCGCGCTAACTGGGCAAACGAGACACGTTCCGAAACAAAAGTGTAGGTGTGAAAGCACCCTTAAACATGACAATGAGTGCACTGTATGGGGTATTGTGTGTGTGTGTGTTGTGTTTAAGAGAAAAAGAGTGTGTAGAAGAGACCTCTGCACACTTGATATGTCAAAGGAAATAAAAAATAAGCAGTTCAGCTTTCTATAATTTGCTGTTTTACTTCATAGAAGTCCATTGCTCATGATGTGGAGTGTGTATTTCAACATTCAACAGTTTGCATTCTTTAAATGAGTCTAAAGAGATGAGTTTATTGGTATTGTAAAGGAAAAAGTAAACAAATACAAAATTGGAATGGTAAACAACTTCAAAAACTTTAGAAACCTATCTATGATTGTTTTCAGACTTGAAGCGATAATTTTAACAGATTGTACCTTCATATTACAGGGGAGCAAAATGTATGTATTGCAAACTTAACCTTACAGTAGGTGCACAGATATCACTGACTGCAACAGTCTGTACTAGGCAATTTGTCATTTGTTAGCTTTTTTTTTTCTTTTTCCCTGATATAAGTCAATGGCTAAGACAACACAAGTGCTTCATCCAGAACTAGCTTTGGCTTCTTTTTTGCCTGAGGTTAACGGAAAAGTTCCATGTACTGGTGTACTCCGAAAGCAGGATCTCTTTAGGGAAGAACTCTTCCACCTCAGGAGGAACATCCAGATCTTTACGCTCCATGTAGGACACAACAGTGTGTTTTAGCCTGAAGGACAGAAAGAATTTAGTGAGTTATGGTAAATATCTATGATCAGTCACATCACAATCTATACTTATTCTGGCCATGCAGATTTCTGTACACTGTAAAAAAAAAATCTTGCTGCCCTAAAACTTTTAGTTGAATCAAACTTTTTTTAACCAAATCAAACTGACTAAAAATATTAAGCTAAACTTTGTATAAATTTAGGTGAAACCTGATTAACTCATTAAAACAAGCTAAAGCAACATAAAGAAATTTACTGTCTTGACTACTTGTCATTACATTTCATACTGTTATGATCACCTGCGATCTAGCAGCTGCAATTCTGCCTCTGAAATGACCTACAGATCCCATCATGCACCTCACACACACACCAGCTCCTGTTCCCTCCCTGATTACAGACACAGCTGATGCTCGTAAGGACTGATGACCAGGGCTGCGTCCGAAACCGCATACTTCCATACTATTTACAGCATGCTAAAATCAGTATGCGAGCCGAGTAGTACGTTGTGGAAAAAAGCAATTTATTCGTATTACTTTTGTGTCTTTATTTTTTATAAGAAAATGTTTAGACTAAAAACAGATTAATCAATCAATCTTTCTCTTTTGTATGATACCACATATTGACCAGACACACTTGCTCTTTTTTTACTGTGCTGCATAGCAGCCGAGAAGGAACTGTGGGAAATAGCAGAATTAGAATAAATATAGTGCGGGGGCCCTTGTTTCAGACTGCTGTTTAATACTAAGTCTAGACATGTCACAAGGAGCATGATGCTTGTAGAAGTTGTGAAATACATTAAAGATGCACATAATTGTTCAGTTCTGGTATGCAGAAAAGGGTTGCAGAAAAAGGAAGTATGTCTGGGGTACAAGACCCAAAGGACTGCAGAATGACTGATAAGTGACGTTACCAAAACTCCACCTGTTAATATCAGTTGTGTATATATGCTGGGAAATCTCAGGAAATGTATGTTAGTTGCGAACCTCTTAAATGTAATTCTTGTAATGCATTGGGGTAACGTGACCCAGAGCTCTGTCATCGAATTATTAATTTGTATCTAATAAATTACTAATATTTTTGGCATTGAAGAAAACCCTCTCCAGATCTTTTCTTATTGAACACGCATGGAATTGGCTTGATATTACAAGAAGGTCCGGATTTATAGAATTAAAAAATTAAAAAATCAGTATGCAAGAAGTACCAGTAGGACTTACTACTTACAGGGAGATTATGAAGTGCGCATCCCATGCATGCTGCGCTATCCCATGATGCCCCGCGATTGAATTTATGAATGGGAGTGAAGCGACGCAAATGTCGCAGGTAGGTCACGTGACCATGACAAAATGGCGGATGTAGTACGTCCGAATTCTGTTCATACTTTTTACATTCATACTGTATAGAACGTACTTTTTTAACGGCTGAGTAGTACGTTTACATTCAAATGCATTACCTACTGAGTAGTAGGCGGTTTCGGACGCAGCCCAGGACGATTTATACACCTCACTTTGACATACACATTGTAGTGATGGGCAAAGCGAGGCTTCATAAAACACTGAAACAGTCGTTGCAAATGTGTCGAAGCTCTGAAACGTTTCGAAACCTGTCTCTTTGAAAACCAGTGACACCTAGAGGTTATTTTTATGTATTGCTCTGGAACAGCTATAGCAAAGAAACAGCTAAGCAAATTGAGGTATTAAACCCCACGTTGTAGAGTTGAAGCTTCAAGTGATTTAGTGGAGCGCTGAGAGTTCCAGACTAGCATGCAGAGATAATGGGTTTGAATCCAGGGTGATGCATCTCTAGATGTTAGTTTTTAAATGCTCTGTTCTTGTAACGTGTTTTGTTTTCAACATTGGTCTGAGATCCAACTGAACACTTTGTGAATAAATATGTCTTGTTTTAGTCATAAAATGTAACATTATTAAAATACATCGTCATAATTTTCAAGCACAGATTCGCCAGTACTCGAAACGCTTTAAATCGATGCTTTAAATCGCTTTAGTCATGTGACCTGATGTTTCGAAACACTTTAGTCACATGACCTTGGTGTTTCGAATCACCTCGGTCATGTGATCTGGGTGTTTTGGATCATGCTTCAGTGCAGTGTTTCGAAATTTGCGCTTCAAGATGTCGAAACGTCAGTTTCACGTCAGCCATTACTAACACATTGCTGAGTCTTGTTTCTCCCACGAACATTACAAGGCATTTTTCCTGTTTGTACAACCGTGTTTTTGATCCTTGTCTTGTTTACCATTTTTAATTATTTGCCGCCTGTCCTGACCACTTGACTGTTTCTGAATACGCTTTTTGGATTACCCTCATGCTCCAGTGTGTATCCGTTTGACTGTTGCCTGCCTGTCTATTCTTTAAATAAACTACACGTGAATCCTCATCTCTGTTGCCAGGATCGCTACGTTACATTACCAGAGTACAATACAAAAGCCAGACATTAACAAATCACCCCTCATTTCCGTAAAAAAATAATAGAAGATGCTTATTCAACAACATAAGCTTATTGTCTTATTCATCACATTATAATACATCTGTCCATCTGTACCTCAGAAATGATACGTTAATTTTTAACTATAGCAAAAACTGAAACCCTTCCAAAACTCTTGAAGAAAGAGAAGATAGAAAATTGGAAGACAAACATATCAGTAATTTACTATAAGCTCTCACCTCCAGTCAGGCCTGTAGGTGTCTGTGGCTTTTGGGCTTTTCAGGACCAAAAGCAGAAACTCATGCATCTCCAACAGGAAGGCATCAGCGCTGGACTTGGTGAAGAAACTTGTGAGCAGTCTCTTGTGTTCCTCCTGCAATGGCTGCTTGTATTCTTTACTGATTCCAACGAATGGATCCTAAAGAGCAGATGAATAAGTCATTATTATCTTACAATCTCAACCCAGATAGTCGACTTTACAAGAAAATTTTGTGGAAACGCAATGCCTTACATCACTCCTAAATCAGTTTTTACACAAGGTTAAACTAAACAGCCCAAGTTGAATTAACCCAGAAACTTGTTCTATGCTGTTCTAAATCAATTAAACTTGGGCTTTTTAGTTTCACCGTGTGGATGTGGTTCAAGGCAATGGGTTTCCATGGAATATTCTGTAACCCTTTACTTGAAGAGGGGTGTTTATAAGACACAGAACCCTTATAAGCATTACGTGACACATGAGTGAGATTTTATGCATGCTTATGACAACTCATTTGCTCAGTTGTCATTTTGCATGTGAAGATGTCATTGTTTGATATGACAACATGACGTAAATTAATACATCACAACCAGTATTTATCTTCGTTATGACAACTTGACATTACCAAGGAAACATAACTTGTCATAAATCTGTCATAAACATGACTGTCGTGCAGCCATTATATGCGTGTCATGAATATTTTTCTGATCACTTTTTTAGTGGAGCAACTGTATTTGTTAAAATGTCTCATTAAAAGTGTAATTGTCGTGTCAAATAGTTTTTACCAGCGTCAATAATATTCAAATTCAGCTTGTACCACTGTAGTTGACGTAAAAAAAAAAATATGATGATGGTATAAAATTCATGAAATATTTATAATGACTTCATGACAATCATGTTTATTACAGATTTATGACAGTTTCTTTCTTTTCTTAGTAATTTCAAGTTGTCATAAAAAAACAAAATGTTAAAAAACAATGACAGTTGGTATAAGGATGTTTAAAATGACACGTCATATCATAATTATAACGGTTTCATGGCAGCCTTATAAACACATCTTCAAGTAAAGCAGGGGTCACAAACCCTGCTCCTGGAGAGCTACCTTACAGCACATTTCAGTTGCAACCCTGACCAAACACACCTGTTTGTAATTATCAAGTGGTGCTTTAGGTACTATTAATTGGTTCAGGTGTGTTTGATCAGGGTTGGGCCTGAATTCTGCAGGAAGGTAGCTCTCCAGGAACAGGGTTGGTGACCCCTGAAGTAAAGCGTTACCCAAATTTTCTAATAAAGTCCACTACTTGGATTGAGAGTGTACAAACTCACTGAAGCAACAAACCAGAATAAAGTATTATCTGTGGGTATCCATCTTACCCTCTTCAGACGTAGCATTGTCTCAGATTTCAGAGAACTGAGTAGCTGCCAAAGGGCCACACAGTGCTTCAGGCTGCACCGACTCAATGCCTGCACACACAATTGTATTTCAATCACACATTTGGCGTCATTCATAAAACACAAGCAGAGCAAAGATTTGTGTATACCCTCTATAATGGTGCTCTGATGTACATTTTCAGATTCAAGCAAGTAAGATGGAACGAAAATATTTGTACACCTGCACCCGACTACATGTAAAGGAGTAATAATTCTGTTTTTTAATTGATTACCTTAAATACTGGTGCTCTGACATAATATATGCATCCCAAATCACATACTTATGCACGATTCTGCACCATTATAGTTAACGAAAACAAAAAAATGAAACTAAAATGTAAAATAATTGTCGTTAACTGAAATAAAAATAGGGCAAGGCAGTGGCGCAGAAGGTAGTGCTGTTGCCTCACAGCAAGAAGGTCACTGGGTCGCTGGTTCGAACCTCGGCTCAGTTGGCGTTTCTGTGTGGAGTTTGCATGTTCTCCCTGCCTTCGCGTGGGTTTCCTCCGGGTGCTCCGGTTTCCCCCACAGTCCAAAGACATACGGTACAGGTGAATTGGGTAGGCTAAATTGTCCGTAGTGTATGAGTGTGTGTGTGAATGTTTCCCAGAGATGGAAATTATGGTGTTACAGCATTAAACATTTATTAATATTATTCATTCAGCCTCGCCATACAGTTTGATGGATCTCTTGGACTTTGAAGCTGCATCAGCTGACTTTATATATATTGTAAGGCCATTCACCCAATGTAAGTATACAGATCCTATGTAATACCAGTGAAAATGGCATCCACCACGATATCAAACAAGGAAGAAATGTGTTTATGGCAAACCTTGAAGACATGCGTAGCCATGTGGTCAGTCATCTGCAGCACATCCTTCAAATAAACGCCTAGCTGCATGTTTGGCTCTCCCCCTGTCATAGCAAGGAAACCGACAGCTAGCTCAACTGTGGACAATGCCTCACACACGTCGCTGTAAGACTGTAGCTCCTTGACGAGGTCATACTGTGTCAGAGGCTGCAACAACTCCTGTAACAACACATTCAGAGTCATGTTTGTATATTAGCTCTTATATTTTTTTACTTTGTACTTTTTTTTCTACAACCACATACTCAGTCGAAAGTCTTTAAATAGTTTTTATTTGCTTTTATTGCATAACTTGTATTTCTCCAAATATAGATCCTTATTGTTATTGCTATCATTATTTTATTAGGGGCCAAGCACCGTAGGTGCGTAGGCACCTATTGCTTTCGTTAGTGTTCTTATTATTATTAGGGGCCAAGCACCGTAGGTGCGTAGGCACCTATTGCTTTCGTTAGTGTTCTTATTATTATTATTATTAGGGGCCAAGCACCGTAGGTGCGTAGGCACCTATTGCTTTCGTTAGTGTTCTTATTATTATTATTATTATTCTTCTTCCGTTTCTTCCGCCGGATTTGAATGGCAGCCCATATAGGCGTATGCGGGAAAGTTGTATAATTTGGCACAATGATAGAGGCCAGTATTAGCATTAATCAGGCCAAATATGAAGTCTCAAAATCAAACTCTCTAGCGCCACCACTTGTCCAAACTTTCACGTATGTTTATCATGATAACTTTTGAACCGAATGGGCTACAATCAAAATTCTTTTTTCCTCTGATTCCTTGGCTCAGTCCGATTCAAACCCACCCTATGACGTCATTTTCCGTCATGAATTTTTTCGCGCTATTTTAAATTTTTCGAAAAACCTATTTGATCGAACTCGTCCTAGGCCGTGTCTCAGATTTTCACCAAAATTGAATCACATGATCTACAGACCATGCCAACCAAAAGTTATGGAATTCAAGTTGATTAGACCAACCGTTTTTGTTTAACTTGCGAACTAATTTAACATAGAACTTGCGAAAATGGACTTGAGGCGATATCTCTGTAATGCATTCACCGATTCACACCAAACTTGGTGTGTGTTATGACAACTAGGGTCTAAGGTTAATTGCGGAGTTTCGGCGCACTGCCCCCTAGTGGTCCGGAGATACTAAAAGCTTGCTTTTTGGCTTATAACGTCTCAACCTTTGGTCCGAAACTCATGAAACTGGTCTCATTACATCCGGCAGAGCATGCCGAGTCGAATGATGTCTGATTTTCACAGGTCAGCCATTTTGGGCGTCGCCCATTTCGATTTTTGGCCAAAAATGCTATATTTTACCAACACATTCACATATCATTACAAAACATGGTATGCATCTTCAACCCCATGCCCTGAAAGTACTCAAAAACGTCTGGAGCAGCGCCACCTTATGGCCAATAGTGCTTGGCCCCTTAATTGCTGCTTGCAGCTATATTTATTAGGGGCCAAGCACCGTAGGTGCGTAGGCACCTATTGCTTTCGTTAGTGTTCTTATTATTAGGGGCCAAGCACCGTAGGTGCGTAGGCACCTATTGCTTTCGTTAGTGTTCTTATTATTATTATTATTATTATTATTATTATTAGGGGCCAAGCACCGTAGGTGCGTAGGCACCTATTGCTTTCGTTAGTGTTCTTATTATTAGGGGCCAAGCACCGTAGGTGCGTAGGCACCTATTGCTTTCGTTAGTGTTCTTATTATTATTATTATTATTATTATTATTATTCTTCTTCTTCTTCTTCTTCTTCCGTTTCTTCCGCCGGATTTGAATGGCAGCCCATATAGGCGTATGCGGGAAAGTTGTATAATTTGGCACAATGATAGAGGCCAGTATTAACATTAATCAGGCCAATTATGAAGTCTCAAAATCAAACTCTCTAGCGCCACCACTTGTCCAAACTTTCACGTATGTTTATCATCATAACTTTTGAACCGAATGGGCTACAATCAAAATTCTTTTTTCCTCTGATTCCTTGGCTCAGTCCAATTCAAAGGCACCCTATGACGTCATTTTCCGTCATGACTTTTTTTGCGCTATTTTAAATTTTTCGCAAAACCTATTTGATCAAACTCGTCCTAGGCCGTGTCTCCGATTTTCACTAAAATTGAATCACATGATCTACAGACCATGCCAACCAAAAGTTATGGAATTCAAGTTGATTAGACCAACCGTTTTTGTTTAACTTGCGAACTAATTTAACGTAGAACTTGCGAAAATGGACTTGAGGCGATATCTCTGTAACGCATTCACCGATTCACACCAAACTTGGTGTGTGTTATGACAACTAGGGTCTAAGGTTAATTGCGGAGTTTCGGCGCACTGCCCCCTAGTGGTCCGGAGATACTAAAAACTTGCTTTTTGGCTTATAACGTCTCAACCTTTCGTCCAAGACTCATGAAACTGGTCTCATTACATTCGGCAGAGCATGCCGAGTCGAATGATGTCTGATTTTCACAGGTCAGCCATTTTGGGCGTCGCCCATTTCGATTTTTGGCCAAAAATGCTATATTTTACCAACACATTCACATATCATTACAAAACATGGTATGCATCTTCAACCCCATGCCCTGAAAGTACTCAAAAACGTCTGGAGCAGCGCCACCTTATGGCCAATAGTGCTTGGCCCCTTAATTGCTGCTTGCAGCTATATTTATTATTATTATTAGGGGCCAAGCACCGTAGGTGCGTAGGCACCTATTGCTTTCGTTAGTGTTCTTATTAGGGGCCAAGCACCGTAGGTGCGTAGGCACCTATTGCTTTCGTTAGTGTTCTTATTATTATTATTATTATTATTATTAGGGGCCAAGCACCGTAGGTGCGTAGGCACCTATTGCTTTCGTTAGTGTTCTTATTATTATTATTATTATTATTATTATTCTTCTTCTTCTTCTTCTTCTTCCGTTTCTTCCGCCGGATTTGAATGGCAGCCCATATAGGCGTATGCGGGAAAGTTGTATAATTTGGCACAATGATAGAGGCCAGTATTAACATTAATCAGGCCAATTATGAAGTCTCAAAATCAAACTCTCTAGCGCCACCACTTGTCCAAACTTTCACGTATGTTTATCATCATAACTTTTGAACCGAATGGGCTACAATCAAAATTCTTTTTTCCTCTGATTCCTTGGCTCAGTCCAATTCAAACGCACCCTATGACGTCATTTTCCGTCATGACTTTTTTCGCGCTATTTTAAATTTTTCGCAAAACCTATTTGATCGAACTCGTCCTAGGCCGTGTCTCCGATTTTCACCAAAATTTAATCACATGATCTACAGACCATGCCAACCAAAAGTTATGGAATTCAAGTTGATTAGACCAACCGTTTTCGTTTAACTTGCGAACTAATTTAACGTAGAACTTGCGAAAATGGACTTGAGGCGATATCTCTGTAACGCATTCACCGATTCACACCAAACTTGGTGTGTGTTATGACAACTAGGGTCTAAGGTTAATTGCGGAGTTTCGGCGCACTGCCCCCTAGTGGTCCGGAGATACTAAAAACTTGCTTTTTGGCTTATAACGTCTCAACCTTTCGTCCGAAACTCATGAAACTGGTCTCATTACATTCGGCAGAGCATGCCGAGTCGAATGATGTCTGATTTTCACAGGTCAGCCTTTTTGGGCGTCGCCCATTTCGATTTTTGGCCAAAAATGCTATATTTTACCAACACATTCACATATCATTACAAAACATGGTATGCATCTTCAACCCCATGCCCTGAAAGTACTCAAAAACGTCTGGAGCAGCGCCACCTTATGGCCAATAGTGCTTGGCCCCTTAATTGCTGCTTGCAGCTATATTTATTATTATTATTATTATTATTATTATTATTCTTCTTCTTCTTCCGTTTCTTCCGCCGGGTTTGAATGGCAGCCCATATAGGCGTATGCGGGAAAGTTGTATAATTTGGCACAATGATAGAGGCCAGTATTAACATTAATCAGGCCAATTATGAAGTCTCAAACTCAAACTCTCTAGCGCCACCACTTGTCCAAACTTTCACGTATGTTTATCATGATAACTTTTGAACCGAATGGGCTACAATAAAAATTCTTTTTTCCTCTGATTCCTTGGCTCAGTCCGATTCAAACCCACCCTATGACGTCATTTTCCGTCATGAATTTTTTCGCGCTATTTTAAATTTTTCGAAAAACCTATTTGATCGAACTCGTCCTAGGCCGTGTCTCCGATTTTCACCAAAATTGAATCACATGATCTACAGACCATGCCAACCAAAAGTTATGGAATTCAAGTTGATTAGACCAACCGTTTTTGTTTATCTTGCGAACTAATTTAACGTAGAACTTGCGAAAATGGACTTGAGGCGATATCTCCCTAACGCATTCACCGATTCACACCAAACTTGGTGTATGTTATGACAACTAGGGTTTAAGGTTAATTGCGGAGTTTCGGCGCACTGCCCCCTAGTGGTCCGGAGATACTAAAAACTTGCTTTTTGGCTTATAACGTCTCAACCTTTCGTCCGAAACTCATGAAACTGGTCTCATTACATCCGGCAGAGCATGCCGAGTCGAATGATGTCTGATTTTTACAGGTCAGCCATTTTGGGCGTCGCCCATTTCGATTTTTGGCCAAAAATGCTATATTTTACCAACACATTCACATATCATTACAAAACATGGTATGCATCTTCAACCCCATGCCCTGAAAGTCCTTAAAAACTTCTGGAGCAGCGCCACCTTTTGGTCAAAAGTGCTTGGCCCCTTAATTGCTGCTTGCAGCTATATTTATTATTATTATTATTCTTTTTCTTCTTCTTCTTCCGTTTCTTCCGCCGGATTTGAATGGCAGCCCATATAGGCGTATGCGGGAAAGTTGTATAATTTGGCACAATGATAGAGGCCAGTATTAACATTAATCAGGCCAATTATGAAGTCTCAAAATCAAACTCTCTAGCGCCACCACTTGTCCAAACTTTCACGTATGTTTATCATGATAACTTTTGAACCGAATGGGCTACAATCAAAATTCTTTTTTCCTCTGATTCCTTGGCTCAGTCCGATTCAAACCCACCCTATGACGTCATTTTCCGTCATGAATTTTTTCGCGCTATTTTACATTTTTCGAAAAACCTATTTGATCGAACTCGTCCTAGGCCGTGTCTCCGATTTTCACCAAAATTGAATCACATGATCTACAGACCATGCCAACTAAAAGTTATGGAATTCAAGTTGATTAGACCAACCGTTTTCATTTAACTTGCGAACTAATTTAACGAAGAACTTGCGAAAATGGACTTGAGGCGATATCTCCGTAACGCATTCACCGATTCACACCAAACTTGGTGTGTGTTATGACAACTAGGGTCTAAGGTTAATTGCGGAGTTTCGGCGCACTGCCCTCTAGTGGTCCGGAGATACTAAAAACTTGCTTTTTGGCTTATAACGTCTCAACCTTTCGTCCGAAACTCATGAAACTGGTCTCATTACATCCGGCAGAGCATGTCGAGTCGAATGATGTCTGACTTTCACAGGTCAGCCATTTTGGGCGTCGCCCATTTCGATTTTTGGCCAAAAATGCTATATTTTACCAACACATTCACATATCATTACAAAACATGATATGCATCTTCAACCCCATGCCCTGAAAGTACTCAAAAACGTCTGGAGCAGCGCCACCTTTTGGTCAAAAGTGCTTGGCCCCTTAATTGCTGCTTGCAGCTATATTTAGGGGCCAAGCACCGTAGGTGCGTAGGCACCTATTGCTTTCGTTAGTGTTCTTATTATTATTATTATTATTATTAGGGGCCAAGCACCGTAGGTGCGTAGGCACCTATTGCTTTCGTTAGTGTTCTTATTATTATTATTATTATTATTATTATTCTTCTTCTTCTTCTTCCGTTTCTTCCGCCGGATTTGAATGGCAGCCCATATAGGCGTATGCGGGAAAGTTGTATAATTTGGCACAATGATAGAGGCCAGTATTAACATTAATCAGGCCAATTATGAAGTCTCAAAATCAAACTCTCTAGCGCCACCACTTGTCCAAACTTTCACGTATGTTTATCATCATAACTTTTGAACCGAATGGGCTACAATCAAAATTCTTTTTTCCTCTGATTCCTTGGCTCAGTCCGATTCAAACCCACCCTATGACGTCATTTTCCGTCATGACTTTTTTCGCGCTATTTTAAATTTTTCGAAAAACCTATTTGATCGAACTCGTCCTAGGCCGTGTCTCCGATTTTCACCAAAATTGAATCACATGATCTACAGACCATGCCAACCAAAAGTTATGGAATTCAAGTTGATTAGACCAACCGTTTTCATTTAACTTGCAAACTAATTTAACGTAGAACTTGCGAAAATGAACTTGAGGCGATATCTCTGTAACGCATTCACCGATTCACACCAAACTTATTGTGTGTTATGACAACTAGGGTCTAAGGTTAATTGCGGAGTTTCGGCGCACTGCCCCCTAGTGGTCCGGAGATACTAAAAACTTGCTTTTTGGCTTATAACGTCTCAACCTTTCGTCCGAAACTCATGAAACTGGTCTCATTACATCCGGCAGAGCATGCCGAGTCGAATGATGTCTGATTTTTACAGGTCAGCCATTTTGGGCGTTGCCCATTTCGATTTTTGGCCAAAAATGCTATATTTTACCAACACATTCACATATCATTACAAAACATGGTATGCATCTTCAACCCCATGCCCTGAAAGTACTCAAAAACGTCTGGAGCAGCGCCACCTTATGGCCAATAGTGCTTGGCCCCTTAATTGCTGCTTGCAGCTATATTTATTATTATTCTTCTTCTTCTTCTTCTTCTTCTTCCGTTTCTTCCGCCGGATTTGAATGGCAGCCCATATAGGCGTATGCGGGAAAGTTGTATAATTTGGCACAATGATAGAGGCCAGTATTAACATTAATCAGGCCAAATATGAAGTCTCAAAGTCAAACTCTCTAGCGCCACCACTTGTCCAAACTTTCACGTATGTTTATCATGATAACTTTTGAACCGAATGGGCTACAATCAAAATTCTTTTTTCCTCTGATTCCTTGGCTCAGTCCGATTCAAACCCACCCTATGACGTCATTTTCCGTCATGAATTTTTTCGCGCTATTGTAAATTTTTCGAAAAACCTATTTGATCGAACTCGTCCTAGGCCGTGTCTCCGATTTTCACCAAAATTGAATCACATGATCTACAGACCATGCCAACCAAAAGTTATGGAATCCAAGTTGTTTCGACCAACCGTTTTCGTTTAACTTACGAACTAATTTAACGTAGAACTTGCAAAAATGGACTTGAGGCGATATCTCCGTAACGCATTCACCGATTCACACCAAACTTGGTGTGTGTTATGACAACTAGGGTCTAAGAATAATTGCGGAGTTTCGGCGCACTGCCCCCTACTGGTCCGGAGATACTAAAAACTTGCTTTTTGGCTTATAACGTCTCAACCTTTCGTCCGAAACTCATAAAACTGGTCTCATTACATCCGGCAGAGCATGCCGAGTCGAATGATGTCTGATTTTCACAGGTCAGCCATTTTGGGCGTCGCCCATTTCGATTTTTGGCCAAAAATGCTATATTTTACCAACACATTCACATATAATTACAAAACATGGTATGCATCTTCAATTCCATGCCCTGAAAGTACTCAAAAACATCTGGAGCAGCGCCACCTTATGGCCAATAGTGCTTGGCCCCTTAATTGCTGCTTGCAGCTATATTTATTATTATTATTCTTCTTCCGTTTCTTCCGCCGGATTTGAATGGCAGCCCATATAGGCGTATGCGGGAAAGTTGTATAATTTGGCACAATGATAGAGGCCAGTATTAACATTAATCAGGCCAATTATGAAGTCTCAAAATCAAACTCTCTAGCGCCACCACTTGTCCAAACTTTCACGTATGTTTATCATCATAACTTTTGAACCGAATGGGCTACAATCAAAATTCTTTTTTCCTCTGATTCCTTGGCTCAGCCCGATTCAAACCCACCCTATGACGTCATTTTCCGTCATGAATTTTTTCGCGCTATTTTAAATTTTTCGAAAAACCTATTTGATCGAACTCGTCCTAGGCCGTGTCTCCGATTTTCACCAAAATTGAATCACATGATCTACAGACCATGCCAACCAAAAGTTATGGAATTCAAGTTGATTTGACCAACCGTTTTCGTTTAACTTGCGATCAAATTTAACGAAGGACTTGCAAAAATGGACTTGAGACGATATCTCCGTAACGCATTCACCAATTCACACCAAACTTGGTGTGTGTTATGACAACTAGGGTCTGAGGTTACAGGCAGAGTTTCGGCGCACTGCCCCCTAGTGGTCCGGAGATACAAAAAACTTGCTTTTTGGCTTATAACATCTCAACCTTTCGTCCGAAACTCATAAAACTGGTCTCATTACATCCGGCAGAGCATGTCGAGTTGAATGATGTCTGATTTTCACAGGTCAGCCATTTTGGGCGTCGCCCATTTTGATTTTTGGCCAAAAATGCTATATTTTACTACCATATTCACATATTATTACAAAACATGGTATGCATCTGGCACATTAATAGAGGACAGTATTAACAATAATCATACCAAATATGAAATCTCAAAATCAAACTCTCTAGCGCCACCACTTGTCCAAATGTTCATGTATGTTTATCATGATAACTTTTGAACCAAATGGGCTACAATCAAAATTCTTTTTTCCCCTGATTCCTTGGCTCAGTCCAATTCAAACGCAACCTATGACGTCATTTTCCGTCATGGATTTTGTCGCGCTATTTAAAATTATTCAAAAATTCTAGTTGATTGAACTCGTCCTAGGCCGTTTCTCCGATTATCACCCAAATTGAATCACATGATCTACAGACCATGCCAACCAAAAGTTATGGAATTCAAGTTGATTTGACCAACCGTTTTTGTTTAACTTGCAATCAAATTTTACGTAGAACTTGTGAAAATGAACTTGAGACGATATCTCCGTAACGCATTCACCGATTCACACCAAACTTGGTGTGTGTTATGACAACTAGGTTCTGAGGTTATATGCAGAGTTTCGGCGCACTGCCCCCTAGTGGTCCGGAGATACAAAAAACTTGCTTTTTGGCTTATAACGTCTCAACCTTTCGTCCCAAACTCATAAAACTGGTCTCATTACATCCGGCAGAGCATGCCGAGTCGAATGATGTCTGATTTTCACAGGTCAGCCATTTTGGGTGTCGCCCATTTCGATTTTTGGCCAAAAATGCTATATTTTACCAACACATTCACATATCATTACAAAACATGGTATGCATCTTCAACCCCATGCCCTGAAAGTACTCAAAAACGTCTGGAGCAGCGCCACCTTATGGCCAATAGTGCTTGGCCCCTTAATTGCTGCTTGCAGCTATATTTATTATTATTATTCTTCTTCTTCTTCTTCTTCCGTTTCTTCCGCCGGATTTGAATGGCAGCCCATATAGGCGTATGCGGGAAAGTTGTATAATTTGGCACAATGATAGAGGCCAGTATTAACATTAATCAGGCCAATTATGAAGTCTCAAAATCAAACTCTCTAGCGCCACCACTTGTCCAAACTTTCACGTATGTTTATCATCATAACTTTTGAACCGAATGGGCTACAATCAAAATTCTTTTTTCCTCTGATTCCTTGGCTCTTTTTTTTTTTTTTTTTTTCAAACAAACTTTTATTTAGAAAAGAAGAAATTTACAATATAACTCAGGAAGTAATTTGTACAAGACTGGAATACAAGAATATACAATTACAAAGTTATAAGAATAATAACTAAAAAGAAAGGAGTAATAGAAAGAGAATAAAAAAAGAGAACGAAATGAGGAAGGCTGATTCCTTGGCTCAGTCCGATTCAAACCCACCCTATGACGTCATTTTCCGTCATGAATTTTTTCGCGCTATTTTAAATTTTTCGAAAAACCTATTTGATCGAACTCGTCCTAGGCCGTGTCTCCGATTTTCACCAAAATTGAATCACATGATCTACAGACCATGCCAACCAAAAGTTATGGAATTCAAGTTGATTAGACTAACCGTTTTCGTTTAACTTGTGAACTAATTTAACGTAGAACTTGCAAAAATGGACTTGAGGCGATATCTCTGTAACGCATTCACCGATTCACACCAAACTTGGTGTGTGTTATGACAACTAGGGTCTAAGCTTAATTGCGGAGTTTCGGCGCACTGCCCCCTAGTGGTCCGGAGATACTAAAAACTTGCTTTTTGGCTTATAACGTCTCAACCTTTCGTCCGAAACTCATGAAACTGGTCTCATTACATCCGGCAGAGCATGCCGAGTCGAATGATGTCTGATTTTCACAGGTCAGCCATTTTGGGCGTCGCACATTTCGATTTTTGGCCAAAAATGCTATATTTTACCAACACATTCACATATCATTACAAAACATGGTATGCATCTTCAACCCCATGCCCTGAAAGTACTCAAAAACTTCTGGAGCAGCGCCACCTTATGGCTAATAGTGCTTGGCCCCTTAATTGCTGCTTGCAGCTATATTTATTAGGGGCCAAGCACCGTAGGTGCGTAGGCACCTATTGCTTTCGTTAGTGTTCTTATTATTAGGGGCCAAGCACCGTAGGTGCGTAGGCACCTATTGCTTTCGTTAGTGTTCTTATTATTATTATTATTATTATTATTATTATTCTTCTTCTTCTTCTTCTTCTTCCGTTTCTTCCGCCGGATTTGAATGGCAGCCCATATAGGCGTATGCGGGAAAGTTGTATAATTTGGCACAATGATAGAGGCCAGTATTAACATTAATCAGGCCAATTATGAAGTCTCAAAATCAAACTCTCTAGCGCCACCACTTGTCCAAACTTTCACGTATGTTTATCATCATAACTTTTGAACCGAATGGGCTACAATCAAAATTCTTTTTTCCTCTGATTCCTTGGCTCAGTCCGATTCAAACGCACCCTATGACGTCATTTTCCGTCATGAATTTTTTCGCGCTATTTTAAATTTTTCGAAAAACCTATTTGATCGAACTCGTCCTACGCCGTGTCTCCGATTTTCACCAAAATGTAATCACATGATCTACAGACCATGCCAACCAAAAGTTATGGAATTCAAGTTGATTAAACCAACCGTTTTCGTTTAACTTGCGAACTAATTTAACGTAGAACTTGCGAAAATGGACTTGAGGCGATATCTCTGTAACGCTTTCACCGATTCACACCAAACTTGGTGTGTGTTATGACAACTAGGGTCTAAGGTTAATTGCGGAGTTTCGGCGCACTGCCCCCTAGTGGTCCGGAGATACTAAAAACTTGCTTTTTGGCTTATAACGTCTCAACCTTTCGTCCGAAACTCATGAAACTGGTCTCATTACATTCGGCAGAGCATGCCGAGTCGAATGATGTCTGATTTTCACAGGTCAGCCATTTTGGGCGTCGCCCATTTCGATTTTTGGCCAAAAATGCTATATTTTACCAACACATTCACATATCATTACAAAACATGGTATGCATCTTCAACCCCATGCCCTGAAAGTACTCAAAAACGTCTGGAGCAGCGCCACCTTATGGCCAATAGTGCTTGGCCCCTTAATTGCTGCTTGCAGCTATATTTATTATTATTATTCTTCTTCCGTTTCTTCCGCCGGATTTGAATGGCAGCCCATATAGGCGTATGCGGGAAAGTTGTATAATTTGGCACAATGATAGAGGACAGTATTAACATTAATCAGACCAAACATGAAGTCTCAAAATCAAACTCTCTAGCGCCACCACTTGTCCAAACTTTCACATACGTTTATCATCATAACTTTTGAACCGAATGGGCTACAATCAAATTTCTTTTTTTCTCTGATTCCTTGGCTCAGTCCGATTCAAATGCACCCTATGACGTCATTTTCCGTCATGAATTTTTTCGCGCTATTTTAAATTTTTCGAAAAACCTATTTGATCGAACTCGTCCTAGGCCATTTCTCCGATTTTCACCAAAATTGAATCACATGATCTACAGACTATGCCAACCAAAAGTTATGGAATTCAAGTTGATTTGACCAACCGTTTTCGTTTAACTTGCGATCAAATTTAACGAAGGACTTGCGAAAATGGACTTGAGACGATATCTCTGTAACGCATTCACCGATTCACACCAAACTTGGTGTGTGTTATGACAACTAGGGTCTGAGGTTACAGGCAGAGTTTCGGCGCACTGCCCCCTAGTGGTCCGGAGATATAAAAAACTTGCTTTTTGGCTTATAACATCTCAACCTTTCGTCCGAAACTCATAAAACTGGTCTCATTACATCCGGCAGAGCATGTCGAGTCAAATGATGTCTGATTTTCACAGGTCAGCCATTTTGGGCGTCGCCCATTTTGATTTTAGGCCAAAAATGCTATATTTTACCAACATATTCACATATTATTACAAAACATGGTATGCATCTGGCACAATGATAGAGGCCAGTATTAACATTAATCAGGCCAAATATGAAGTCTCAAAATCAAACTCTCTAGCGCCACCACTTGTCCAAACTTTCACATACATTTATCATCATAACTTTTGAACCGAATGGGCTACAATCAAAATTCTTTTTTCCTCTGATTCCTTGGCTCAGTCCGATTCAAACCCACCCTATGACGTCATTTTCCGTCATGAAATTTTTCGCGCTATTTTAAATTTTTCGAAAAACCTATTTGATCGAACTCGTCCTAGGCCGTGTCTCCGATTTTTACCAAAATTGAATCACATGATCTACAGACCATGCCAACCAAAAGTTATGGAATTCAAGTTGATTAGACCAACCGTTTTCGTTTAACTTGCGAAATAATTTAACGAAGAACTTGCGAAAATGGACTTGAGGCGATATCTCTGTAACGCATTCACCGATTCACACCAAACTTGGTGTGTGTTATGACAACTAGGGTCTAAGGTTAATTGCGGAGTTTCGGCGCACTGCCCTCTAGTGGTCCGGAGATACTAAAAACTTGCTTTTTGGCTTATAACGTCTCAACCTTTTGTCCGAAACTCATGAAACTGGTCTCATTACATCCGGCAGAGCATGCCGAGTCGAATGATGTCTGATTTTCACAGGTCAGCCATTTTGGGTGTCGCCCATTTCGATTTTTGGCCAAAAATGCTATATTTTACCAACACATTCACATATCATTACAAAACATGGTATGCATCTTCAACCCCATGCCCTGAAAGTACTCAAAAACGTCTGGAGCAGCGCCACCTTATGGCCAATAGTGCTTGGCCCCTTAATTGCTGCTTGCAGCTATATTTATTATTATTATTCTTCTTCTTCTTCCGTTTCTTCCGCCGGATTTGAATGGCAGCCCATATAGGTGTATGCGGGAAAGTTGTATAATTTGGCACAATGATAGAGGCCAGTATTAACATTAATCAGACCAAACATGAAGTCTCAAAATCAAACTCTCTAGCGCCACCACTTGTCCAAACTTTCACGTATGTTTATCATGATAACTTTTGAACCGAATGGGCTACAATCAAAATTCTTTTTTCCTCTGATTCCTTGGCTCAGTCCGATTCAAACCCACCCTATGACGTCATTTTCCGTCATGAATTTTTTCGCGTTATTTAAAAATTTTCGAAAAACCTATTTGATCGAACTCGTCCTAGGCCGTGTCTCCGATTTTCGCCAAAATTGAATCACATGATCTACAGACCATGCCAACCAAAAGTTATGGAATTCAAGTTGATTAGACCAACCGTTTTTGTTTAACTTGCGAACTAATTTAACGTAGAACTTGCGAAAATGGACTTGAGGCGATATCTCTGTAACGCATTCACCGATTTACACCAAACTTGGTGTGTGTTATGACAACTAGGGTCTAAGGTTAATTGCGGAGTTTCGGTGCACTGCCCCCTAGTGGTTCGGAGATACAAAAAACTTGCTTTTTTTCTTATACCGTCTCAACCTTTCGTCCGAAACTCATGAAACTGGTCTCATTACATCCGGCAGAGCATGCCGAGTCGAATGATGTCTGATTTTCACAGGTCAGCCATTTTGGGCGTCGCCCATTTCGATTTTTGGCCAAAAATGCTATATTTTACCAACACATTCACATATCATTACAAAACATGGTATGCATCTTCAACCCCATGCCCTGAAAGTACTCAAAAACGTCTGGAGCAGCGCCACCTTATGGCCAATAGTGCTTGGCCCCTTAATTGCTGCTTGCAGCTATATTTATTAGGGGCCAAGCACCGTAGGTGCGTAGGCACCTATTGCTTTCGTTAGTGTTCTTATTAGGGGTTCGAGCGCGAAGCGCTGAAACCCTATTGTTTTTGTAAGGATTTTTATTATTATTATTATTATTATTTTACTTCTGCCATAATCACTATTGCCCAGGCCAAACCGTAAGGCCTATTGGCTTCAAACTTGGTCAGATGGTAGTACTCCTCACCGCTACTCAGATCCAAAGGCTCGTCAAAATCGGGCCATAGGTGGCGCTACAGCGCTAAAAACAAAAAAAAATTAGTAATTTGGCCGCCATTTGTAAACCGTTTGTCGTAGGCTCAAAAACTTTACATATTTGGAATGGTTGGGTCAGCCCGAACAAAAGTGGAGTCACCCAGAATTTCTCTACGACGCACCGTTTTTCCGCTACATCGCAATTTGTCCAAAACCTACTTTTGCGAACTAGTCCTAGGGTTTTTGCTTAATCTGAACCAAACCAGTTTAGAAATGTTCTCTAGACACTGAATAGCAAAAGTTATTGAAAGAAAGTTGAAATGTTGATTTCTCGCGAAACCGTACACAAAAACGTAACATGCTAATGTAAGCTAAAAGCTAATTGTAGCTGTAACTTTTGAACGGATTGAGATATCTTCATAAAACTTGGTACACACATGTATAAAGTCAATATGAGGTCACAGTGCAAAACCCGCAATCTTTGGCCTCATGGTGGCGCTATAAAGCCGATAAAACATAAAAATGACTCTAACCTCACAACCATTTGTCCAATCAGCTTGAAATTTGGCATGCAGTGTCTTTGTATAACGTGTCATTACATAATATAAGGACATTGACATACCTCAAGAAACATGGCCGCCATTAGCCAATTAAGATTAAACAGCCATTAAACTAGGTTAACGATGAGTGATCAGAACGAAACTCGGTGTGCATGTTCGACTCATGGTCCTAAAGGTCTGTAAGAATTTTGAAAGAAATTGGCCACTAGGGGGCGATTTTGTGTTTTTTGAGGTTGTAATAGATTGGTTATTACACAAAGTTTTGCACAGCCACACAAACTACATATCATATGATAGGCCTGCTCATACCGAACAGTCTGACACTAAAACCACTGATGTCACTCAATCTGTTCATTAAATATTAATTAATATATGAAAAACCTACTTTTGCAAACTAGTCCCTGGTTTTTCGCTCAATCACCACGAAACCAGTGTTGTATGAATCTCTGAACTGAGCCGATCAATAGTTATTGAAATGAGTTGAACTTTCCTCTTTTGGTAGCTATAAATGGCTCATTTACAAAAGGGGTGTGTCTTATATTGACCTAAATGCATGTAAAGACATAAGGAAAACTCAAAACTTCATGAAATCAAGTTTGCACATCTGATATATGATTCTTAACAAGCATGCAAAATTTTGTGAAGATAGGTCAATAGTTGGCGCTATAACAGTAGAAAAGGTCTCAAAAACACTGATTTTCATTGCTATTTGACCATAATTTGTATAATATGTGTTTATTGTAGACAGCTTTTCACAAATATACTTGATCTGACATATTATATGACAGGCCTGCTCATTCTGACTTTGGCACAAAATCCACTGCTGTAACTCAAACCATCCATTAATTATTCACCATTATTTCAAACAATACTTTTAGGAACTTGTCCCTACTTTTTTGCTCAAATTGAACAAAATCATTGTTGTATAAATGTCTGGACTGTCTAAATCAGTAATTATGAAAAACAATTGAAATTTTGTGCATAAATGAGCTTGATATATTTATCTAAAGAGCAGAGTGTGTGCTCATATGCCTCTGCAAAGGGTCTAAACATGCATTACTAATATAAACCACTAGATGACAGCACAAGACCTCATAATGTTGGTTTAAAGTCACAAAAATTCCATTTAAGATCATTCTGAATCACATCTTGACATGCTATAAACTCTGTTATTGCATTTAAAAGCTATTTTAGTCCCAGGTTACCACTTCATTCATGTAGGCTGTATATTTTTTCCATTTATTACATTACATTATGGATTTCTTTTGGGTCAGCCTTAAATGTTGGGTTTTCCTACATCTAAATTGCCTAAATGGCAATTAGGTTGCCAAATGCTCGAACCCCGTTAATCGCCGCTTGCGGCTATATTTATTATTATTATTATTCTTCTTCCGTTTCTTCCGCCGGATTTGAATGGCAGCCCATATAGGCGTATGCGGGAAAGTTGTATAATTTGGCACAATGATAGAGGACAGTATTAACATTAATCAGACCAAACATGAAGTCTCAAAATCAAACTCTCTAGCGCCACCACTTGTCCAAACTTTCACATACGTTTATCATCATAACTTTTGAACCGAATGGGCTACAATCAAAATTCTTTTTTTCTCTGATTCCTTGGCTAAGTCCGATTCAAAAGCACCCTATGACGTCATTTTCCGTCATGAATTTTTTCGCGCTATTTTAAATTTTTCGAAAAACCTATTTGATCGAACTCGTCCTAGGCCATTTCTCCGATTTTCACCAAAATTGAATCACATGATCTACAGACTATGCCAACCAAAAGTTATGGAATTCAAGTTGATTTGACCAACCGTTTTCGTTTAACTTGCGATCAAATTTAACGAAGGACTTGCGAAAATGGACTTGAGACGATATCTCCGTAACGCATTCACCGATTCACACCAAACTTGGTGTGTGTTATGACAACTAGGGTCTGAGGTTACAGGCAGAGTTTCGGCGCACTGCCCCCTAGTGGTCCGGAGATATAAAAAACTTGCTTTTTGGCTTATAACATCTCAACCTTTCGTCCGAAACTCATAAAACTGGTCTCATTACATCCGGCAGAGCATGTCGAGTCAAATGATGTCTGATTTTCACAGGTCAGCCATTTTGGGCGTCGCCCATTTTGATTTTAGGCCAAAAATGCTATATTTTACCAACATATTCACATATTACAAAACATGGTATGCATCTGGCACAATGATAGAGGCCAGTATTAACATTAATCAGGCCAAATATGAAGTCTCAAAATCAAACTCTCTAGCGCCACCACTTGTCCAAACTTTCACATACATTTATCATCATAACTTTTAAACCGAATGGGCTACAATCAAAATTCTTTTTTCCTCTGATTCCTTGGCTCAGTCCGATTCAAACCCACCCTATGACGTCATTTTCCGTCATGAATTTTTTCGCGCTATTTTAAATTATTCGAAAAACCTATTTGATCGAACTCGTCCTAGGCCGTGTCTCCGATTTTCACCAAAATTGAATCACATGATCTACAGACCATGCCAACCAAAAGTTATGGAATTCAAGTTGATTAGACCAACCGTTTTCGTTTAACTTACGAACTAATTTAATGTAGAACTTGCGAAAATGGACTTGAGGCGATATCTCTGTAATGCATTCACCGATTCACACCAAACTTGGTGTGTGTTATGACAACTAGGGTCTGAGGTTAATTGCGGAGTTTCGTCGCACTGCCCCCTAGTGGTCCGGAGATGCTAAAAACTTGTTTTTTGGCTTACAACGTCTCAACCTTTCGTCCGAAACTCATGAAACTGGTCTCATTACATCCGGCAGAGCATGCCGAGTCGAATGATGTCTGATTTTCACAGGTCAGCCATTTTGGGCGTCACCCATTTCGATTTTTGGCCAAAAATGCTATATCTTACCAACACATTCACATATCATTACAAAACATGGTATGCATCTTCAACCCCATGCCCTGAAAGTACTCAAAAACGTCTGGAGCAGCGCCACCTTATGGCCAATAGTGCTTGGCCCCTTAATTGCTGCTTGCAGCTATATTTATTATTATTCTTCTTCTTCCGTTTCTTCCGCCGGATTTGAATGGCAGCCCATATAGGCGTATGCGGGAAAGTTGTATAATTTGGCACAATGATAGAGGACAGTATTAACATAATTCAGACCAAACATGAAGTCTCAAAATCATACTCTCTAGCGCCACCACTTGTCCAAACTTTCACACACGTTTATCATCATAACTTTTGAACCGAATGGGCTACAATCAAATTTCTTTTTTCCCCTGATTCCTTGGCTCAGTCCGATTCAAACCCACCCTATGACGTCATTTTCCGTCATGAATTTTTTCGCGCTATTTTAAATTTTTCGAAAAACCTATTTGATCGAACTCGTCCTAGGCCGTGTCTCCGATTTTCACCAAAATTGAACCACATGATCTACAGACCATGCCAACCAAAAGTTATGGAATTCAAGTTGATTAGACCAACCGTTTTTGTTTAACTTGCGAACTAATTTAACGTAGAACTTGCGAAAATGGACTTGAGGCGATATCTCTGTAACGCATTCACCGATTTACACCAAACTTGGTGTGTGTTATGACAACTAGGGTCTAAGGTTAATTGCGGAGTTTCGGTGCACTGCCCCCTAGTGGTTCGGAGATACAAAAAACTTGCTTTTTTTCTTATACCGTCTCAACCTTTCGTCCGAAACTCATGAAACTGGTCTCATTACATCCGGCAGAGCATGCCGAGTCGAATGATGTCTGATTTTCACAGGTCAGCCATTTTGGGCGTCGCCCATTTCGATTTTTGGCCAAAAATGCTATATTTTACCAACACATTCACATATCATTACAAAACATGGTATGCATCTTCAACCCCATGCCCTGAAAGTACTCAAAAACGTCTGGAGCAGCGCCACCTTATGGCCAATAGTGCTTGGCCCCTTAATTGCTGCTTGCAGCTATATTTATTATTATTATTCTTCTTCTTCCGTTTCTTCCGCCGGATTTGAATGGCAGCCCATATAGGCGTATGCGGGAAAGTTGTATAATTTGGCACAATGATAGAGGACAGTATTAACATAATTCAGACCAAACATGAAGTCTCAAAATCATACTCTCTAGCGCCACCACTTGTCCAAACTTTCACACACGTTTATCATCATAACTTTTGAACCGAATGGGCTACAATCAAATTTCTTTTTTCCCCTGATTCCTTGGCTCAGTCCGATTCAAACCCACCCTATGACGTCATTTTCCGTCATGAATATTTTCGCGCTATTTTAAATTTTTCGAAAAACCTATTTGATCGAACTCGTCCTAGGCCGTGTCTCCGATTTTCACCAAAATTGAACCACATGATCTACAGACCATGCCAACCAAAAGTTATGGAATTCAAGTTGATTAGACCAACCGTTTTTGTTTAACTTGCGAACTAATTTAACGTAGAACTTGCGAAAATGGACTTGAGGCGATATCTCTGTAACGCATTCACCGATTCACACCAAACTTGGTGAGTGTTATGACAACTAGGGTCTAAGGTTAATTGCAGAGTTTCGGCGCACTGCCCCCTAGTGGTCCGGAGATACAAAAAACTTGCTTTTTGGCTTATAACGTCTCAACCTTTCGTCCGAAACTCATGAAACTGGTCTCATTACATCCGGCAGAGCATGCCGAGTCAAATGATGTCTGATTTTCACAGGTCAGCCATTTTGGGCGTCGCCCATTTCGATTTTTGACCAAAAATGCTATATTTTACCAACACATTCACATATCATTACAAAACATGGTATGCATCTTCAACCCCATGCCCTGAAAGTACTCAAAAACGTCTGGAGCAGCGCCACCTTATGGCCAATAGTGCTTGGCCCCTTAATTGCTGCTTGCAGCTATATTTATTATTAGGGGCCAAGCACCGTAGGTGCGTAGGCACCTATTGCTTTCGTTAGTGTTCTTATTATTATTATTAGGGGCCAAGCACCGTAGGTGCGTAGGCACCTATTGCTTTCGTTAGTGTTCTTATTAGGGGCCAAGCACCGTAGGTGCGTAGGCACCTATTGCTTTCGTTAGTGTTCTTATTATTATTATTATTATTAGGGGCCAAGCACCGTAGGTGCGTAGGCACCTATTGCTTTCGTTAGTGTTCTTATTATTATTATTATTATTATTAGGGGCCAAGCACCGTAGGTGCGTAGGCACCTATTGCTTTCGTTAGTGTTCTTATTAGGGGCCAAGCACCGTAGGTGCGTAGGCACCTATTGCTTTCGTTAGTGTTCTTATTATTATTATTATTATTATTCTTCTTCCGTTTCTTCCGCCGGATTTGAATGGCAGCCCATATAGGCGTATGCGGGAAAGTTGTATAATTTGGCACAATGATAGAGGCCAGTATTAACATTAATCAGGCCAATTATGAAGTCTCAAAATCAAACTCTCTAGCGCCACCACTTGTCCAAACTTTCATGTATGTTTATCATCATAACTTTTGAACCGAATGGGCTACAATCAAAATTCTTTTTTCCTCTGATTCCTTGGCTCAGTCCGATTCAAACCCACCCTATGACGTCATTTTCCGTCATGAATTTTTTCGCGCTATTTTAAATTTTTCGAAAAACCTATTTGATCGAACTCGTCCTAGGCCGTGTCTCCGATTTTTACCAAAATTTAATCACATGATCTACAGACCATGCCAACCAAAAGTTATGGAATTCAAGTTGATTAGACCAACCGTTTTCTTTTAACTTACGAACTAATTTAATGTAGAACTTGCGAAAATGGACTTGAGGCGATATCTCTGTAACGCATTCACCGATTCACACCAAACTTGGTGTGTGTTATGACAACTAGGGTCTGAGGTTAATTGCGGAGTTTCGGCGCACTGCCCCCTAGTGGTCCAGAGATGCTAAAAACTTGTTTTTTGGCTTACAACGTCTCAACCTTTCGTCCGAAACTCATGAAACTGGTCTCATTACATCCGGCAGAGCATGCCGAGTCGAATGATGTCTGATTTTCACAGGTCAGCCATTTTGGGCGTCGCCCATTTCGATTTTTGGCCAAAAATGCTATATCTTACCAACACATTCACATATCATTACAAAACATGGTATGCATCTTCAACCCCATGCCCTGAAAGTACTCAAAAACGTCTGGAGCAGCGCCACCTTATGGCCAATAGTGCTTGGCCCCTTAATTGCTGCTTGCAGCTATATTTATTATTATTATTATTATTATTATTATTATTATTCTTCTTCTTCCGTTTCTTCCGCCGGATTTGAATGGCAGCCCATATAGGCGTATGCGGGAAAGTTGTATAATTTGGCACAATGATAGAGGCCAGTATTAACATTAATCAGGCCAATTATGAAGTCTCAAAATCAAACTCTCTAGCGCCACCACTTGTCCAAACTTTCACGTATGTTTATCATCATAACTTTTGAACCGAATGGGCTACAATCAAAATTCTTTTTTCCTCTGATTCCTTGGCTCAGTCCGATTCAAACCCACCCTATGACGTCATTTTCCGTCATGACTTTTTTCGCGCTATTTTAAATTTTTCGAAAAACCTATTTGATCGAACTCGTCCTAGGCCGTGTCTCCGATTTTCACCAAAATTGAATCACATGATCTACAGACCATGCCAACCAAAAGTTATGGAATTCAAGTTGATTAGACCAACCGTTTTCGTTTAACTTACGAACTAATTTAACGTAGAACTTGCGAAAATGGACTTGAGGCGATATCTCTGTAACGCATTCACCGATTCACACCAAACTTGGTGTGTGTTATGACAACTAGGGTCTAAGGTTAATTGCGGAGTTTCGGCGCACTGCCCCCTAGTGGTCCGGAGATACAAAAAACTTGCTTTTTGGCTTATAACGTCTCAACCTTTCGTCCGAAACTCATGAAACTGATCTTATTACATCCGGCAGAGCATGCCGAGTCGAATGATGTCTGATTTTCAAAGGTCAGCCATTTTGGGCGTCGCCCATTTCGATTTTTGGCCAAAAATGCTATATTTTACCAACACATTCACATATCATTACAAAACATGGTATGCATCTTCAACCCCATGCCCTGAAAGTACTCAAAAACGTCTGGAGCAGCGCCACCTTATGGCCAATAGTGCTTGGCCCCTTAATTGCTGCTTGCAGCTATATTTATTCTTCTTCTTCTTCCGTTTCTTCCGCCGGATTTGAATGGCAGCCCATATAGGCGTATGCGGGAAAGTTGTATAATTTGGCACAATGATAGAGGCCAGTATTAACATTAATCAGGCCAATTATGAAGTCTCAAAATCAAACTCTCTAGCGCCACCACTTGTCCAAACTTTCACGTATGTTTATCATCATAACTTTTGAACCGAATGGGCTACAATCAAAATTCTTTTTTCCTCTGATTCCTTGGCTCAGTCCGATTCAAACCCACCCTATGACGTCATTTTCCGTCATGACTTTTTTCGCGCTATTTTAAATTTTTCGAAAAACCTATTTGATCGAACTCGTCCTAGGCCGTGTCTCAGATTTTCACCAAAATTGAATCATATGATCTACAGACCATGCCAACCAAAAGTTATGGAATTCAAGTTGATTAGACCAACCGTTTTCGTTTAACTTACGAACTAATTTAACGTAGAACTTGCGAAAATGAACTTGAGGCGATATCTCTGTAACGCATTCACCGATTTACACCAAACTTGGTGTGTGTTATGACAACTAGGGTCTAAGGTTAATTGCGGAGTTTCGGCGCACTGCCCCCTAGTGGTCCGGAGATACTAAAAACTTGCTTTTTGGCTCATAACGTCTCAACCTTTCGTCCGAAACTCATGAAACTGGTCTCATTACATCCAGCAGAGCATGCCGAGTCGAATGATGTCTGATTTTCACAGGTCAGCTATTTTGGGCGTCGCCCATTTCGATTTTTGGCCAAAAATGCTATATTTTACCAACACATTCACATATCATTACAAAACATGGTATGCATCTTCAACCCCATGCCCTGAAAGTACTCAAAAACGTCTGGAGCAGCGCCACCTTATGGCCAATAGTGCTTGGCCCCTTAATTGCTGCTTGCAGCTATAATTATTATTATTATTATTAGGGGCCAAGCACCGTAGGTGCGTAGGCACCTATTGCTTTCGTTAGTGTTCTTATTATTATTAGGGGCCAAGCACCGTAGGTGCGTAGGCACCTATTGCTTTCGTTAGTGTTCTTATTATTATTATTATTATTATTATTATTATTATTATTCTTCTTCTTCTTCTTCTTCTTCCGTTTCTTCCGCCGGATTTGAATGGCAGCCCATATAGGCGTATGCGGGAAAGTTGTATAATTTGGCACAATGATAGAGGCCAGTATTAACATTAATCAGGCCAATTATGAAGTCTCAAAATCAAACTCTCTAGCGCCACCACTTGTCCAAACTTTCACGTATGTTTATCATCATAACTTTTGAACCGAATGGGCTACAATCAAAATTCTTTTTTCCTCTGATTCCTTGGCTCAGTCCGATTCAAACCCACCCTATGACGTCATTTTCCGTCATGACTTTTTTCGCGCTATTTTAAATTTTTCGAAAAACCTATTTGATCGAACTCGTCCTAGGCCGTGTCTCCGATTTTCACCAAAATTGAATCACATGATCTACAGACCATGCCAACCAAAAGTTATGGAATTCAAGTTGATTAGACCAACCGTTTTTGTTTAACTTACGAACTAATTTAACGTAGAACTTGCAAAAATGGACTTGAGGCGATATCTCTGTAATGCATTCACCGATTCACACCAAACTTGGTGTGTGTTATGACAACTAGGGTCTAAGGTTAATTACGGAGTTTCGACGCACTGCCCCCTAGTGGTCCGGAGATACTAAAAGCTTGCTTTTTGGCTTATAACGTCTCAACCTTTCGTCCGAAACTCATGAAACTGGTCTCATTACATCCGGCAGAGCATGCCGAGTCGAATGATGTCTGATTTTCACAGGTCAGCCATTTTGGGCGTCGCACATTTCGATTTTTGGCCAAAAATGCTATATTTTACCAACACATTCACATATCATTACAAAACATGGTATGCATCTTCAACCCCATGCCCTGAAAGTACTCAAAAACGTCTGGAGCAGCGCCACCTTATGGCCAATAGTGCTTGGCCCCTTAATTGCTGCTTGCAGCTATATTTATTAGGGGCCAAGCACCGTAGGTGCGTAGGCACCTATTGCTTTCGTTAGTGTTCTTATTATTATTATTATTATTATTATTATTCTTCTTCTTCTTCTTCCGTTTCTTCCGCCGGATTTGAATGGCAGCCCATATAGGCGTATGCGGGAAAGTTGTATAATTTGGCACAATGATAGAGGCCAGTATTAACATTAATCAGGCCAATTATGAAGTCTCAAAATCAAACTCTCTAGCGCCACCACTTGTCCAAACTTTCACGTATGTTTATCATCATAACTTTTGAACCGAATGGGCTACAATCAAAATTCTTTTTTCCTCTGATTCCTTGGCTCAGTCCGATTCAAACCCACCCTATGACGTCATTTTCCGTCATGACTTTTTTCGCGCTATTTTAAATTTTTCGAAAAACCTATTTGATCGAACTCGTCCTAGGCCGTGTCTCCGATTTTCACCAAAATTGAATCACATGATCTACAGACCATGCCAACCAAAAGTTATGGAATTCAAGTTGATTAGACCAACCGTTTTCATTTAACTTGCAAACTAATTTAACGTAGAACTTGCGAAAATGAACTTGAGGCGATATCTCTGTAACGCATTCACCGATTCACACCAAACTTATTGTGTGTTATGACAACTAGGGTCTAAGGTTAATTGCGGAGTTTCGGCGCACTGCCCCCTAGTGGTCCGGAGATACTAAAAACTTGCTTTTTGGCTTATAACGTCTCAACCTTTCGTCCGAAACTCATGAAACTGGTCTCATTACATCCGGCAGAGCATGCCGAGTCGAATGATGTCTGATTTTTACAGGTCAGCCATTTTGGGCGTTGCCCATTTCGATTTTTGGCCAAAAATGCTATATTTTACCAACACATTCACATATCATTACAAAACATGGTATGCATCTTCAACCCCATGCCCTGAAAGTACTCAAAAACGTCTGGAGCAGCGCCACCTTATGGCCAATAGTGCTTGGCCCCTTAATTGCTGCTTGCAGCTATATTTATTATTATTATTCTTCTTCTTCTTCTTCTTCTTCCGTTTCTTCCGCCGGATTTGAATGGCAGCCCATATAGGCGTATGCGGGAAAGTTGTATAATTTGGCACAATGATAGAGGCCAGTATTAACATTAATCAGGCCAATTATGAAGTCTCAAAATCAAACTCTCTAGCGCCACCACTTGTCCAAACTTTCACGTATGTTTATCATGATAACTTTTGAACCGAATGGGCTACAATCAAAATTCTTTTTTCCTCTGATTCCTTGGCTCAGTCCGATTCAAACCCACCCTATGACGTCATTTTCCGTCATGAATTTTTTCGCGCTATTTTACATTTTTCGAAAAACCTATTTGATCGAACTCGTCCTAGGCCGTGTCTCCGATTTTCACCAAAATTGAATCACATGATCTACAGACCATGCCAACTAAAAGTTATGGAATTCAAGTTGATTAGACCAACCGTTTTCATTTAACTTGCGAACTAATTTAACGAAGAACTTGCGAAAATGGACTTGAGGCGATATCTCCGTAACGCATTCACCGATTCACACCAAACTTGGTGTGTGTTATGACAACTAGGGTCTAAGGTTAATTGCGGAGTTTCGGCGCACTGCCCTCTAGTGGTCCGGAGATACTAAAAACTTGCTTTTTGGCTTATAACGTCTCAACCTTTCGTCCGAAACTCATGAAACTGGTCTCATTACATCCGGCAGAGCATGTCGAGTCGAATGATGTCTGATTTTCACAGGTCAGCCATTTTGGGCGTCGCCCATTTCGATTTTTGGCCAAAAATGCTATATTTTACCAACACATTCACATATCATTACAAAACATGATATGCATCTTCAACCCCATGCCCTGAAAGTACTCAAAAACGTCTGGAGCAGCGCCACCTTTTGGTCAAAAGTGCTTGGCCCCTTAATTGCTGCTTGCAGCTATATTTAGGGGCCAAGCACCGTAGGTGCGTAGGCACCTATTGCTTTCGTTAGTGTTCTTATTATTATTATTATTATTATTCTTCTTCCGTTTCTTCCGCCGGATTTGAATGGCAGCCCATATAGGCGTATGCGGGAAAGTTGTATAATTTGGCACAATGATAGAGGACAGTATTAACATTAATCAGACCAAACATGAAGTCTCAAAATCAAACTCTCTAGCGCCACCACTTGTCCAAACTTTCACATACGTTTATCATCATAACTTTTGAACCGAATGGGCTACAATCAAATTTCTTTTTTTCTCTGATTCCTTGGCTCAGTCCGATTCAAATGCACCCTATGACGTCATTTTCCGTCATGAATTTTTTCGCGCTATTTTAAATTTTTCGAAAAACCTATTTGATCGAACTCGTCCTAGGCCATTTCTCCGATTTTCACCAAAATTGAATCACATGATCTACAGACTATGCCAACCAAAAGTTATGGAATTCAAGTTGATTTGACCAATCGTTTTTGTTTAACTTGCGATCAAATTTAACAAAGGACTTGCGAAAATGGACTTGAGACGATATCTCCGTAACGCATTCACCGATTCACACCAAACTTGGTGTGTGTTATGACAACTAGGGTCTGAGGTTACAGGCAGAGTTTCGGCGCACTGCCCCCTAGTGGTCCGGAGATATAAAAAACTTGCTTTTTGGCTTATAACATCTCAACCTTTCGTCCGAAACTCATAAAACTGGTCTCATTACATCCGGCAGAGCATGTCGAGTCAAATGATGTCTGATTTTCACAGGTCAGCCATTTTGGGCGTCGCCCATTTTGATTTTAGGCCAAAAATGCTATATTTTACCAACATATTCACATATTATTACAAAACATGGTATGCATCTGGCACAATAATAGAGGCCAGTATTAACATTAATCAGGCCAAATATGAAGTCTCAAAATCAAACTCTCTAGCGCCACCACTTGTCCAAACTTTCACATACATTTATCATCATAACTTTTGAACCGAATGGGCTACAATCAAAATTATTTTTTCCTCTGATTCCTTGGCTCAGTCCGATTCAAACCCACCCTATGACGTCATTTTCCGTCATGAATTTTTTCGCGCTATTTTAAATTTTTCGAAAAACCTATTTGATCGAACTCGTCCTAGGCCGTGTCTCTGATTTTTACCAAAATTGAATCACATGATCTACAGACCATGCCAACCAAAAGTTATGGAATTCAAGTTGATTAGACCAACCGTTTTCGTTTAACTTGCGAACTAATTTAACGTAGAACTTGCAAAAATGGACTTGAGGCGATATCTCTGTAACGCATTCACCGATTCACACCAAACTTGGTGTGTGTTATGACAACTAGGGTCTAAGGTTAATTGCGGAGTTTCGGCGCACTGCCCTCTAGTGGTCCGGAGATACCAAAAACTTGCTTTTTGGCTTATAACGTCTCAACCTTTCGTCCGAAACTCATGAAACTGGTCTCATTACATCCGGCAGAGCATGCCGAGTCGAATGATGTCTGATTTTCACAGGTCAGCCATTTTGGGTGTCGCCCATTTCGATTTTTGGCCAAAAATGCTATATTTTACCAACACATTCACATATCATTACAAAACATGGTATGCATCTTCAACCCCATGCCCTGAAAGTACTCAAAAACGTCTGGAGCAGCGCCACCTTATGGCCAATAGTGCTTGGCCCCTTAATTGCTGCTTGCAGCTATATTTATTATTATTATTCTTCTTCTTCTTCCGTTTCTTCCGCCGGATTTGAATGGCAGCCCATATAGGCGTATGCGGGAAAGTTGTATAATTTGGCACAATGATAGAGGCCAGTATTAACATTAATCAGGCCAAATATGAAGTCTCAAAATCAAACTCTCTAGCGCCACCACTTGTCCAAACTTTCACGTATGTTTATAATCATAACTTTTGAACCGAATGGGCTACAATCAAAATTCTTTTTTCCTCTGATTCCTTGGCTCAGTCCGATTCAAACCCACCCTATGACGTCATTTTCCGTCATGACTTTTTTCGCGCTATTTTAAATTTTTCGAAAAACCTATTTGATCGAACTCGTCCTAGGCCGTGTCTCCGATTTTCACCAAAATTGAATCACATGATCTACAGACCATGCCAACCAAAAGTTATGGAATTCAAGTTGATTAGACCAACCGTTTTCGTTTAACTTACGAACTAATTTAACAAAGAACTTGCGAAAATGGACTTGAGGCGATATCTCCCTAACGCATTCACCGATTCACACCAAACTTGGTGTGTGTTATGACAACTAGGGTCTAAGGTTAATTGCGGAGTTTCGGCGCACTGCCCCCTAGTGGTCCGGAGATACTAAAAACTTGCTTTTTGGCTTATAACGTCTCAACCTTTCGTCCGAAACTCATGAAACTGGTCTCATTACATCCGGCAGAGCATGCCGAGTCGAATGATGTCTGATTTTCACAGGTCAGCCATTTTGGGCGTCGCCCATTTCGATTTTTGGCCAAAAATGCTATATTTTACCAACACATTCACATATCATTATAAAACATGGTATGCATCTTCAACCCCATGCCCTGAAAGTACTCAAAAACGTCTGGAGCAGCGCCACCTTATGGCCAATAGTGCTTGGCCCCTTAATTGCTGCTTGCAGCTATATTTATTATTATTATTATTCTTCTTCTTCTTCTTCTTCCGTTTCTTCCGCCGGATTTGAATGGCAGCCCATATAGGCGTATGCGGGAAAGTTGTATAATTTGGCACAATGATAGAGGCCAGTATTAACATTAATCAGACCAAACATGAAGTCTCAAAATCAAACTCTCTAGCGCCACCACTTGTCCAAACTTTCACGTATGTTTATCATGATAACTTTTGAACCGAATGGGCTACAATCAAAATTCTTTTTTCCTCTGATTCCTTGGCTCAGTCCGATTCAAACCCACCCTATGACGTCATTTTCCGTCATGAATTTTTTCGCGTTATTTAAAAATTTTCGAAAAACCTATTTGATCGAACTCGTCCTAGGCCGTGTCTCCGATTTTCACCAAAATTGAATCACATGATCTACAGACCATGCCAACCAAAAGTTATGGAATTCAAGTTGATTAGACCAACCGTTTTTGTTTAACTTGCGAACTAATTTAACGTAGAACTTGCGAAAATGGACTTGAGGCGATATCTCTGTAACGCATTCACCGATTTACACCAAACTTGGTGTGTGTTATGACAACTAGGGTCTAAGGTTAATTGCGGAGTTTCGGTGCACTGCCCCCTAGTGGTTCGGAGATACAAAAAACTTGCTTTTTTTCTTATACCGTCTCAACCTTTCGTCCGAAACTCATGAAACTGGTCTCATTACATCCGGCAGAGCATGCCGAGTCGAATGATGTCTGATTTTCACAGGTCAGCCATTTTGGCCGTCGCCCATTTCGATTTTTGGCCAAAAATGCTATATTTTACCAACACATTCACATATCATTACAAAACATGGTATGCATCTTCAACCCCATGCCCTGAAAGTACTCAAAAACGTCTGGAGCAGCGCCACCTTATGGCCAATAGTGCTTGGCCCCTTAATTGCTGCTTGCAGCTATATTTATTAGGGGCCAAGCACCGTAGGTGCGTAGGCACCTATTGCTTTCGTTAGTGTTCTTATTAGGGGCCAAGCACCGTAGGTGCGTAGGCACCTATTGCTTTCGTTAGTGTTCTTATTATTATTATTATTATTATTCTTCTTCCGTTTCTTCCGCCGGATTTGAATGGCAGCCCATATAGGCGTATGCGGGAAAGTTGTATAATTTGGCACAATGATAGAGGCCAGTATTAACATTAATCAGGCCAATTATGAAGTCTCAAAATCAAACTCTCTAGCGCCACCACTTGTCCAAACTTTCACATACGTTTATCATCATAACTTTTGAACCGAATGGGCTACAATCAAAATTCTTTTTTCCTCTGATTCCTTGGCTCAGTCCGATTCAAACCCACCCTATGACGTCATTTTCCGTCATGAATTTTTTCGCGCTATTTTAAATTTTTCGAAAAACCTATTTGATCGAACTCGTCCTAGGCCGTGTCTCCGATTTTCACCCAAATTGAATCACATGATCTACAGACCATGCCAACCAAAAGTTATGGAATTCAAGTTAATTAGACCAACCGTTTTCGTTTAACTTGCGAACTAATTTAACGTAGAACTTGCGAAAATGGACTCGAGGCGATATCTCTGTAACGCATTCACCGATTCACACCAAACTTGGTGGGTGTTATGACAACTAGGGTCTAAGGTTAATTGCGGAGTTTCGGCGCACTGCCCCCTAGTGGTCCGGAGATACTAAAAACTTGCTTTTTGGCTTATAACGTCTCAACCTTTCGTCCGAAACTCATGAAACTGGTCTCATTACATCCGGCAGAGCATGCCGAGTCGAATGATGTCTGATTTTCACAGGTCAGCCATTTTGGGCGTCGCCCATTTTGATTTTTGGCCAAAAATGCTATATTTTACCAACACATTCACATATCATTACAAAACATGGTATGCATCTTCAACCCCATGCCCTGAAAGTACTCAAAAACGTCTGGAGAAGCGCCACCTTATGGCCAATAGTGCTTGGCCCCTTAATTGCTGCTTGCAGCTATATTTAGGGGCCAAGCACCGTAGGTGCGTAGGCACCTATTGCTTTCGTTAGTGTTCTTATTATTAGGGGCCAAGCACCGTAGGTGCGTAGGCACCTATTGCTTTCGTTAGTGTTCTTATTATTATTATTATTATTATTATTATTCTTCTTCTTCTTCTTCTTCTTCCGTTTCTTCCGCCGGATTTGAATGGCAGCCCATATAGGCGTATGCGGGAAAGTTGTATAATTTGGCACAATGATAGAGGCCAGTATTAACATTAATCAGGCCAATTATGAAGTCTCAAAATCAAACTCTCTAGCGCCACCACTTGTCCAAACTTTCACGTATGTTTATCATCATAACTTTTGAACCGAATGGGCTACAATCAAAATTCTTTTTTCCTCTGATTCCTTGGCTCAGTCCAATTCAAACGCACCCTATGACGTCATTTTCCGTCATGACTTTTTTCGCGCTATTTTAAATTTTTCGCAAAACCTATTTGATCGAACTCGTCCTAGGCCGTGTCTCCGATTTTCACCAAAATTTAATCACATGATCTACAGACCATGCCAACCAAAAGTTATGGAATTCAAGTTGATTAGACCAACCGTTTTCGTTTAACTTGCGAACTAATTTAACGTAGAACTTGCGAAAATGGACTTGAGGCGATATCTCTGTAACGCATTCACCGATTCACACCAAACTTGGTGTGTGTTATGACAACTAGGGTCTAAGGTTAATTGCGGAGTTTCGGCGCACTGCCCCCTAGTGGTCCGGAGATACTAAAAACTTGCTTTTTGGCTTATAACGTCTCAACCTTTCGTCCGAAACTCATGAAACTGGTCTCATTACATTCGGCAGAACATGCCGAGTCGAATGATGTCTGATTTTCACAGGTCAGCCATTTTGGGCGTCGCCCATTTCGATTTTTGGCCAAAAATGCTATATTTTACCAACACATTCACATATCATTACAAAACATGGTATGCATCTTCAACCCCATGCCCTGAAAGTACTCAAAAACGTCTGGAGCAGCGCCACCTTATGGCCAATAGTGCTTGGCCCCTTAATTGCTGCTTGCAGCTATATTTATTAATATTATTATTCTTCTTCTTCTTCTTCCGTTTCTTCCGCCGGATTTGAATGGCAGCCCATATAGGCGTATGCGGGAAAGTTGTATAATTTGGCACAATGATAGAGGCCAGTATTAACATTAATCAGGCCAAATATGAAGTCTCAAAATCAAACTCTCTAGCGCCACCACTTGTCCAAACTTTCACGTATGTTTATCATCATAACTTTTGAACCGAATGGGCTACAATCAAAATTCTTTTTTCCTCTGATTCCTTGGCTCAGTCCAATTCAAACGCACCCTATGACGTCATTTTCCGTCATGACTTTTTTCGCGCTATTTTAAATTTTTCGCAAAACCTATTTGATCGAACTCGTCCTAGGCCGTGTCTCCGATTTTCACCAAAATTTAATCACATGATCTACAGACCATGCCAACCAAAAGTTATGGAATTCAAGTTGATTAGACCAACCGTTTTCGTTTAACTTGCGAACTAATTTAACGTAGAACTTGCGAAAATGGACTTGAGGCGATATCTCTGTAACGCATTCACCGATTCACACCAAACTTGGTGTGTGTTATGACAACTAGGGTCTAAGGTTAATTGCGGAGTTTCGGCGCACTGCCCCCTAGTGGTCCGGAGATACTAAAAACTTGCTTTTTGGCTTATAACGTCTCAACCTTTCGTCCGAAACTCATGAAACTGGTCTCATTACATTCGGCAGAGCATGCCGAGTCGAATGATGTCTGATTTTCACAGGTCAGCCATTTTGGGCGTCGCCCATTTCGATTTTTGGCCAAAAATGCTATATTTTACCAACACATTCACATATCATTACAAAACATGGTATGCATCTTCAACCCCATGCCCTGAAAGTACTCAAAAACGTCTGGAGCAGTGCCACCTTATGGCCAATAGTGCTTGGCCCCTTAATTGCTGCTTGCAGCTATATTTATTATTATTATTATTATTATTCTTCTTCTTCTTCTTCCGTTTCTTCCGCCGGATTTGAATGGCAGCCCATATAGGCGTATGCGGGAAAGTTGTATAATTTGGCACAATGATAGAGGCCAGTATTAACATTAATCAGGCCAATTATGAAGTCTCAAAATCAAACTCTCTAGCGCCACCACTTGTCCAAACTTTCACGTATGTTTATCATCATAACTTTTGAACCGAATGGGCTACAATCAAAATTCTTTTTTCCTCTGATTCCTTGGCTCAGTCCGATTCAAACGCACCCTATGACGTCATTTTCCGTCATGACTTTTTTCGCGCTATTTTAAATTTTTCGAAAAACCTATTTGATCGAACTCGTCCTAGGCCGTGTCTCCGATTTTCACCAAAATTGAATCACATGATCTACTGACCATGCCAACCAAAAGTTATGGAATTCACGTTGATTAGACCAACCGTTTTCGTTTAACTTGCGAACTAATTTAACGTAGAACTTGCGAAAATGGACTTGAGGCGATATCTCCCTAACGCATTCACCGATTCACACCAAACTTGGTGTGTGTTATGACAACTAGGGTCTAAGGTTAATTTCGGAGTTTCGGCGCACTGCAATTTAACGTAGAACTTGCGAAAATGGACTTGAGGCGATATCTCTGTAACGCATTCACCGATTCACACCAAACTTGGTGTGTGTTATGACAACTAGGGTCTAAGGTTAATTGCGGAGTTTTGGCGCACTGCCCCCTAGTGGTCCGGAGATACAAAAAACTTGCTTTTTGGCTTATAACGTCTCAACCTTTCGTCCGAAACTCATGAAACTGGTCTCATTACATTCGGCAGAGCATGCCGAGTCGAATGATGTCTGATTTTCACAGGTCAGCCATTTTGGGCGTCGCCCATTTCGATTTTTGGCCAAAAATGCTATATTTTACCAACACATTCACATATCATTACAAAACATGGTATGCATCTTCAACCCCATGCCCTGAAAGTACTCAAAAACGTCTGGAGCAGCGCCACCTTATGGCCAATAGTGCTTGGCCCCTTAATTGCTGCTTGCAGCTATATTTATTATTATTATTATTCTTCTTCCGTTTCTTCCGCCGGATTTGAATGGCAGCCCATATAGGCGTATGCGGGAAAGTTGTATAATTTGGCACAATGATAGAGGACAGTATTAACATTAATCAGACCAAACATGAAGTCTCAAAATCAAACTCTCTAGCGCCACCACTTGTCCAAACTTTCACATACGTTTATCATCATAACTTTTGAACCGAATGGGCTACAATCAAATTTCTTTTTTTCTCTGATTCCTTGGCTAAGTCCGATTCAAAAGCACCCTATGACGTCATTTTCCGTCATGAATTTTTTCGCGCTATTTTAAATTTTTCGAAAAACCTATTTGATCGAACTCGTCCTAGGCCATTTCTCCGATTTTCACCAAAATTGAATCACATGATCTACAGACTATGCCAACCAAAAGTTATGGAATTCAAGTTGATTTGACCAACCGTTTTCGTTTAACTTGCGATCAAATTTAACGAAGGACTTGCGAAAATGGACTTGAGACGATATCTCCGTAACGCATTCACCGATTCACACCAAACTTGGTGTGTGTTATGACAACTAGGGTCTGAGGTTACAGGCAGAGTTTCGGCGCACTGCCCCCTAGTGGTCCGGAGATATAAAAAACTTGCTTTTTGGCTTATAACATCTCAACCTTTCGTCCGAAACTCATAAAACTGGTCTCATTACATCCGGCAGAGCATGTCGAGTCAAATGATGTCTGATTTTCACAGGTCAGCCATTTTGGGCGTCGCCCATTTTGATTTTAGGCCAAAAATGCTATATTTTACCAACATATTCACATATTACAAAACATGGTATGCATCTGGCACAATGATAGAGGCCAGTATTAACATTAATCAGGCCAAATATGAAGTCTCAAAATCAAACTCTCTAGCGCCACCACTTGTCCAAACTTTCACATACATTTATCATCATAACTTTTAAACCGAATGGGCTACAATCAAAATTCTTTTTTCCTCTGATTCCTTGGCTCAGTCCGATTCAAACCCACCCTATGACGTCATTTTCCGTCATGAATTTTTTCGCGCTATTTTAAATTATTCGAAAAACCTATTTGATCGAACTCGTCCTAGGCCGTGTCTCCGATTTTCACCAAAATTGAATCACATGATCTACAGACCATGCCAACCAAAAGTTATGGAATTCAAGTTGATTAGACCAACCGTTTTCGTTTAACTTACGAACTAATTTAATGTAGAACTTGCGAAAATGGACTTGAGGCGATATCTCTGTAATGCATTCACCGATTCACACCAAACTTGGTGTGTGTTATGACAACTAGGGTCTGAGGTTAATTGCGGAGTTTCGTCGCACTGCCCCCTAGTGGTCCGGAGATGCTAAAAACTTGTTTTTTGGCTTACAACGTCTCAACCTTTCGTCCGAAACTCATGAAACTGGTCTCATTACATCCGGCAGAGCATGCCGAGTCGAATGATGTCTGATTTTCACAGGTCAGCCATTTTGGGCGTCACCCATTTCGATTTTTGGCCAAAAATGCTATATCTTACCAACACATTCACATATCATTACAAAACATGGTATGCATCTTCAACCCCATGCCCTGAAAGTACTCAAAAACGTCTGGAGCAGCGCCACCTTATGGCCAATAGTGCTTGGCCCCTTAATTGCTGCTTGCAGCTATATTTATTATTATTCTTCTTCTTCCGTTTCTTCCGCCGGATTTGAATGGCAGCCCATATAGGCGTATGCGGGAAAGTTGTATAATTTGGCACAATGATAGAGGACAGTATTAACATAATTCAGACCAAACATGAAGTCTCAAAATCATACTCTCTAGCGCCACCACTTGTCCAAACTTTCACACACGTTTATCATCATAACTTTTGAACCGAATGGGCTACAATCAAATTTCTTTTTTCCCCTGATTCCTTGGCTCAGTCCGATTCAAACCCACCCTATGACGTCATTTTCCGTCATGAATTTTTTCGCGCTATTTTAAATTTTTCGAAAAACCTATTTGATCGAACTCGTCCTAGGCCGTGTCTCCGATTTTCACCAAAATTGAACCACATGATCTACAGACCATGCCAACCAAAAGTTATGGAATTCAAGTTGATTAGACCAACCGTTTTTGTTTAACTTGCGAACTAATTTAACGTAGAACTTGCGAAAATGGACTTGAGGCGATATCTCTGTAACGCATTCACCGATTTACACCAAACTTGGTGTGTGTTATGACAACTAGGGTCTAAGGTTAATTGCGGAGTTTCGGTGCACTGCCCCCTAGTGGTTCGGAGATACAAAAAACTTGCTTTTTTTCTTATACCGTCTCAACCTTTCGTCCGAAACTCATGAAACTGGTCTCATTACATCCGGCAGAGCATGCCGAGTCGAATGATGTCTGATTTTCACAGGTCAGCCATTTTGGGCGTCGCCCATTTCGATTTTTGGCCAAAAATGCTATATTTTACCAACACATTCACATATCATTACAAAACATGGTATGCATCTTCAACCCCATGCCCTGAAAGTACTCAAAAACGTCTGGAGCAGCGCCACCTTATGGCCAATAGTGCTTGGCCCCTTAATTGCTGCTTGCAGCTATATTTATTATTATTATTCTTCTTCTTCCGTTTCTTCCGCCGGATTTGAATGGCAGCCCATATAGGCGTATGCGGGAAAGTTGTATAATTTGGCACAATGATAGAGGACAGTATTAACATAATTCAGACCAAACATGAAGTCTCAAAATCATACTCTCTAGCGCCACCACTTGTCCAAACTTTCACACACGTTTATCATCATAACTTTTGAACCGAATGGGCTACAATCAAATTTCTTTTTTCCCCTGATTCCTTGGCTCAGTCCGATTCAAACCCACCCTATGACGTCATTTTCCGTCATGAATTTTTTCGCGCTATTTTAAATTTTTCGAAAAACCTATTTGATCGAACTCGTCCTAGGCCGTGTCTCCGATTTTCACCAAAATTGAACCACATGATCTACAGACCATGCCAACCAAAAGTTATGGAATTCAAGTTGATTAGACCAACCGTTTTTGTTTAACTTGCGAACTAATTTAACGTAGAACTTGCGAAAATGGACTTGAGGCGATATCTCTGTAACGCATTCACCGATTCACACCAAACTTGGTGAGTGTTATGACAACTAGGGTCTAAGGTTATATGCAGAGTTTCGGCGCACTGCCCCCTAGTGGTCCGGAGATACAAAAAACTTGCTTTTTGGCTTATAACGTCTCAACCTTTCGTCCGAAACTCATGAAACTGGTCTCATTACATCCGGCAGAGCATGCCGAGTCAAATGATGTCTGATTTTCACAGGTCAGCCATTTTGGGCGTCGCCCATTTCGATTTTTGACCAAAAATGCTATATTTTACCAACACATTCACATATCATTACAAAACATGGTATGCATCTTCAACCCCATGCCCTGAAAGTACTCAAAAACGTCTGGAGCAGCGCCACCTTATGGCCAATAGTGCTTGGCCCCTTAATTGCTGCTTGCAGCTATATTTATTATTAGGGGCCAAGCACCGTAGGTGCGTAGGCACCTATTGCTTTCGTTAGTGTTCTTATTATTATTATTAGGGGCCAAGCACCGTAGGTGCGTAGGCACCTATTGCTTTCGTTAGTGTTCTTATTAGGGGCCAAGCACCGTAGGTGCGTAGGCACCTATTGCTTTCGTTAGTGTTCTTATTATTATTATTATTATTATTATTATTATTATTCTTCTTCTTCCGTTTCTTCCGCCGGATTTGAATGGCAGCCCATATAGGCGTATGCGGGAAAGTTGTATAATTTGGCACAATGATAGAGGCCAGTATTAACATTAATCAGGCCAAATATGAAGTCTCAAAATCAAACTCTCTAGCGCCACCACTTGTCCAAACTTTCACGTATGTTTATAATCATAACTTTTGAACCGAATGGGCTACAATCAAAATTCTTTTTTCCTCTGATTCCTTGGCTCAGTCCGATTCAAACCCACCCTATGACGTCATTTTCCGTCATGACTTTTTTCGCGCTATTTTAAATTTTTCGAAAAACCTATTTGATCGAACTCGTCCTAGGCCGTGTCTCCGATTTTCACCAAAATTGAATCACATGATCTACAGACCATGCCAACCAAAAGTTATGGAATTCAAGTTGATTAGACCAACCGTTTTCGTTTAACTTACGAACTAATTTAACAAAGAACTTGCGAAAATGGACTTGAGGCGATATCTCCCTAACGCATTCACCGATTCACACCAAACTTGGTGTGTGTTATGACAACTAGGGTCTAAGGTTAATTGCGGAGTTTCGGCGCACTGCCCCCTAGTGGTCCGGAGATACTAAAAACTTGCTTTTTGGCTTATAACGTCTCAACCTTTCGTCCGAAACTCATGAAACTGGTCTCATTACATTCGGCAGAGCATGCCGAGTCGAATGATGTCTGATTTTCACAGGTCAGCCATTTTGGGCGTCGCCCATTTCGATTTTTGGCCAAAAATGCTATATTTTACCAACACATTCACATATCATTATAAAACATGGTATGCATCTTCAACCCCATGCCCTGAAAGTACTCAAAAACGTCTGGAGCAGCGCCACCTTATGGCCAATAGTGCTTGGCCCCTTAATTGCTGCTTGCAGCTATATTTATTATTATTATTATTATTATTATTATTCTTCTTCTTCTTCTTCTTCTTCTTCCGTTTCTTCCGCCGGATTTGAATGGCAGCCCATATAGGCGTATGCGGGAAAGTTGTATAATTTGGCACAATGATAGAGGCCAGTATTAACATTAATCAGGCCAATTATGAAGTCTCAAAATCAAACTCTCTAGCGCCACCACTTGTCCAAACTTTCACGTATGTTTATCATCATAACTTTTGAACCGAATGGGCTACAATCAAAATTCTTTTTTCCTCTGATTCCTTGGCTCAGTCCGATTCGAATGCACCCTATGACGTCATTTTCCGTCATGAAATTTTTCGCGCTATTTTAAATTTTTCGAAAAACCTATTTGATCGAACTCGTCCTAGGCCGTGTCTCCGATTTTCACCAAAATTGAATCACATGATCTACAGACCATGCCAACCAAAAGTTATGGAATTCAAGTTGATTAGACCAACCGTTTACGTTTAACTTGCGAACTAATTTAACGTAGAACTTGCGAAAATGGACTTGAGGCGATATCTCTGTAACGCATTCACCGATTCACACCAAACTTGGTGTGTGTTATGACAACTAGGGTCTAAGGTTAATTGCGGAGTTTCGGCGCACTGCCCCTAGTGGTCCGGAGATACTAAAAACTTGCTTTTTGGCTTATAACGTCTCAACCTTTCGTCCGAAACTCATGAAACTGGTCTCATTACATCCGGCAGAGCATGCAGAGTCGAATGATGTCTGATTTTCACAGGTCAGCCATTTTGGGCGTCGCCCATTTCGATTTTTGGCCAAAAATGCTATATTTTACAAACACATTCACATATCATTACAAAACATGGTATGCATCTTCAACCCCATGCCCTGAAAGTACTCAAAAACGTCTGGAGCAGCGCCACCTTATGGCCAATAGTGCTTGGCCCCTTAATTGCTGCTTGCAGCTATATTTATTAGGGGCCAAGCACCGTAGGTGCGTAGGCACCTATTGCTTTCGTTAGTGTTCTTATTATTATTATTATTAGGGGCCAAGCACCGTAGGTGCGTAGGCACCTATTGCTTTCGTTAGTGTTCTTATTATTATTATTATTATTAGGGGCCAAGCACCGTAGGTGCGTAGGCACCTATTGCTTTCGTTAGTGTTCTTATTATTAGGGGCCAAGCACCGTAGGTGCGTAGGCACCTATTGCTTTCGTTAGTGTTCTTATTATTATTAGGGGTTCGAGCGCGAAGCGCTGAAACCCTATTGTTTTTGTAAGAATTTTTATTATTATTATTATTATTATTATTATTATTATTTTACTTCTGCCATAATCACTATTGCCCAGGCCAAACCGTAAGGCCTATTGGCTTCAAACTTGGTCAGATGGTAGTACTCCTCACCGCTACTCAGATCCAAAGGCTCGTCAAAATCGGGCCATAGGTGGCGCTACAGCGCTAAAAACAAAAAAAATTTAGTAATTTGGCCGCCATTTCTAAACCGTTTGTCGTAGGCTCAAAAACTTTACATATTTGGAATCCTTGCATCAGCACGAACAAAAGTGGAGTGACTCAGATTTTCTCTACGACGCACCGTTTTTCCGCTACATCGCGATTTGTCCGACACCTACTTTTGCGAACTAGTCCTTGGGTTTTCACCCAATCTGAACCAAACCAGTGTAGAAATGTTCTCTGGACACTGAATAGCAAAAGTTATTGAAAGAAAGTTGAAATGTTGATTTCACGCGAAACCGTACACAAGAACGTAACATGCTAATGTAAGCTAAAAGCTAATTGTAGCTGTAACTTTTGAACGGATTGAGATATCTTCATCAAAGTTGGTACACACATGTATAAGGTCAATTTGAGGTCACAGTGCAAAACCCGCAAACTTTGGCCTCAAGGTGGCGCTATAAAGCCTAAAAAACTTAAAAATGACTCTAACCTCACAACCATTAGTCCAATCAGCTTGAAATTTGGCATGCAGTGTCTTTGTCTAACGTGTCATGACATACTATAAGGACATTGGCATATCTCAAAAAACATGGCCGCCATTAGCCAATTAAGATTAAACAGCCATTAAACTAGGTTAACGATGAGTGATCAAAACGAAACTCAGTGGGCATGTTCGACTCATGGTCCTAGAGGTCTGTAAGAATTTTAAAAGAAATCCGCCACTAGGGGGCGATTTTGTGTTTTTTGAGGTTGTAATTGATTGGTTATTACACAAAGTTTTGCACAGCCACACAAGATACATATCATATAATAGGGCTGCTCATACCGAACAGTCTGACACGAAAACCACTGATGTCACTCAATATGTTCATTAAATATTAATTAATATATGAAAAAACTACTTTTGCGAACTAGTCCCTGGTTTTTCGCTCAATCACCACGAAACCAGTGTTGTATGAATCTCTGAACTGAGCAGATCAAAAGTTATTGAAATGAGTTGAACTTTCCTCTTTTGGGAGCTATAAATGGCTCATTTACAAAAGGGGTGTGTCTTATATTGACCTAAATGCATGTAAATGCATAAGGAAAACTGAAAACTTCGTGAAATCAGGTATGCACATCTGAGATGTGATTCTTAACAAGCATGCAAAATTTTGTGAAGATAGGTCAATAGGTGGCGGTATAACAGTAGAAAAGGCCTCAAAAACACTAATTTCCATTGCTATTTGACCATAATTTGTATAATATGTGTTTATTGTAGACAGCTTTTCACAAATATACTTGATCTGAGATATCATATGACAGGCCTGCACATTCTGATCACTTTGGCATGAAATCCACTGCTGTAACTATAACCATCAATTTATTATTCACCATTATTTTAAACAATACTTTTAGGAACTCGTCCCTGCTTTTTTGCTTAAACTGAACAAAATCAGTGTTGTACAAATGTCTGGACTGTCTAAATCAGTAATTATGAAAAACAATTGAACTTTTGTGCATAAATGAGCTTGATATATTTATCTAAAGAGCAGAGTGTGTTCATATGCTTCCACAAAGGATATAAACATGCATTACTAATATAAACCACTAGATGACAGCTCAACACCTCATAATGTTGGTTTAAAGTCACTAAATTTCCATTAAAGATCATTCTGAATCACATCTTGACATGGCATAAACTCTGTTATTGCATTTAAAAGCTGATTTAGTCCCAGGTTACCACTTCATTTATGTAGGCTTTTTATTTTTTCCATTTATTACATTCCATCATGGATTTCTTTTGGTTCAGCCTTAAATGTTGGGTTGTCCTACATCTAAATTGCCTAAATGGCAATTAGGTTGCCAAATGCTCGAACCCCGTTAATCGCCGCTTGCGGCTATATTTATTATTAGGGGCCAAGCACCGTAGGTGCGTAGGCACCTATTGCTTTCGTTAGTGTTCTTATTATTATTATTATTATTATTATTATTATTATTATTCTTCTTCTTCTTCTTCTTCTTCCGTTTCTTCCGCCGGATTTGAATGGCAGCCCATATAGGCGTATGCGGGAAAGTTGTATAATTTGGCACAATGATAGAGGCCAGTATTAACATTAATCAGGCGAATTATGAAGTCTCAAAATCAAACTCTCTAGCGCCACCACTTGTCCAAACTTTCACGTATGTTTATCATCATAACTTTTGAACCGAATGGGCTACAATCAAAATTCTTTTTCCCTCTGATTCCTTGGCTCAGTCCGATTCAAACCCACCCTATGACGTCATTTTCCGTCATGAATTTTTTCGCGCTATTTTAAATTTTTCGAAAAACCTATTTGATCGAACTCGTCCTAGGCCGTGTCTCCGATTTTCACCAAAATTGAATCACATGATCTACAGACCATGCCAACCAAAAGTTATGGAATTCAAGTTGATTAGACCAACCGTTTTCGTTTAACTTGCGAACTAATTTAACGTAGAACTTGCAAAAATGGACTTGAGGCGATATCTCTGTAACGCATTCACCGATTCACACCAAACTTTGTGTGAGTTATGACAACTAGGGTCTAAGGTTAATTGCGGAGTTTCGTCGCACTGCCCCCTAGTGGTCCGGAGATACTAAAAACTTGCTTTTTGGCTTATAACGTCTCAACCTTTCGTCCGAAACTCATGAAACTGGTCTCATTACATCCGGCAGAGCATGCCGAGTCGAATGCTGTCTGATTTTCACTGGTCAGCCATTTTGGGCGTCGCCCATTTTGATTTTTGGCCAAAAATGCTATATTTTACCAACACATTCACATATCATTACAAAACATGGAATGCATCTTCAACCCCATGCCCTGAAAGTACTCAAAAACGTCTGGAGCAGCGCCACCTTATGGCCAATAGTGCTTGGCCCCTTAATTGCTGCTTGCAGCTATATTTATTATTATTATTCTTCTTCTTCTTCCGTTTCTTCCGCCGGATTTGAATGGCAGCCCATATAGGCGTATGCGGGAAAGTTGTATAATTTGGCACAATGATAGAGGCCAGTATTAACATTAATCAGGCCAATTATGAAGTCTCAAAATCAAACTCTCTAGCGCCACCACTTGTCCAAACTTTCACGTATGTTTATCATCATAACTTTTGAACCGAATGGGCTACAATCAAAATTCTTTTTTCCTCTGATTCCTTGGCTCAGTCCGATTCAAACCCACCCTATGACGTCATTTTCCGTCATGAATTTTTTTGCGCTATTTTAAATTTTTCGAAAAACCTATTTGATCGAACTCGTCCTAGGCCGTGTCTCCGATTTTCACCAAAATTGAATCACATGATCTACAGACCATGCCAACCAAAAGTTATGGAATTCAAGTTGATTAGACCAACCGTTTTTGTTTAACTTACGAACTAATTTAACGTAGAACTTGCAAAAATAGACTTGAGGCGATATCTCTGTAATGCATTCACCGATTCACACCAAACTTGGTGTGTGTTATGACAACTAGGGTCTAAGGTTAATTGCGGAGTTTCGGCGCACTGCCCCCTAGTGGTCCGGAGATACAAAAAACTTGCTTTTTGGCTTATAACGTCTCAACCTTTCGTCCGAAACTCATGAAACTGGTATCATTACATCCGGCAGAGCATGCCGAGTCGAATGATGTCTGATTTTCACAGGTCAGCCATTTTGGGCGTCGCCCATTTCGATTTTTGGCCAAAAATGCTATATTTTACCAACACATTCACATATCATTACAAAACATGGTATGCATCTTCAACCCCATGCCCTGAAAGTACTCAAAAACGTCTGGAGCAGCGCCACCTTATGGCCAATAGTGCTTGGCCCCTTAATTGCTGCTTGCAGCTATTTATTATTATTATTATTCTTCTTCTTCCGTTTCTTCCGCCGGATTTGAATGGCAGCCCATATAGGCGTATGCGGGAAAGTTGTATAATTTGGCACAATGATAGAGGCCAGTATTAACATTAATCAGGCCAATTATGAAGTCTCAAAATCAAACTCTCTAGCGCCACCACTTGTCCAAACTTTCACATATGTTTATCATCATAACATTTGAACCGAATGGGCTACAATCAAAATTCTTTTTTCCTCTGATTCCTTGGCTCAGTCCGATTCAAACCCACCCTATGACGTCATTTTCCGTCATGAATTTTTTCGCGCTATTTTAAATTTTTCGAAAAACCTATTTGATCGAACTCGTCCTAGGCCGTGTCTCCGATTTTCACCAAAATTAAATCACATGATCTACAGACCATGCCAACCAAAAGTTATGGAATTCAAGCTGATTAGACCAACCGTTTTCGTTTAACTTGCGAACTAATTTAACGTAGAACTTGCGAAAATGGACTTGAGGCGATATCTCTGTAACGCTTTCACCGATTCACACCAAACTTGGTGGGTGTTATGACAACTAGGGTCTAAGGTTAATTGCGGAGTTTCGGCGCACTGCCCCCTAGTGGTCCGGAGATACAGAAAACTTGCTTTTTGGCTTATAACATCTCAACCTTTCGTCCGAAACTCATGAAACTGGTCTCATTACATCCGGCAGAGCATGCCTAGTCGAATGATGTCTGATTTTCACAGGTCAGCCATTTTGGGCGTCGCCCATTTCTATTTTTGGCCAAAAATGCTATATTTTACCAACACATTCACATATCATTAGAAAACATGGTATGCATCTTCAACCCCATGCCCTGAAAGTACTCAAAAAGGTCTGGAGCAGCGCCACCTTATGGCCAATAGTGCTTGGCCCCTTAATTGCTGCTTGCAGCTATATTTATTATTATTCTTCTTCTTCTTCCGTTTCTTCCGCCGGATTTGAATGGCAGCCCATATAGGCGTATGCGGGAAAGTTGTATAATTTGGCACAATGATAGAGGCCAGTATTAACATTAATCAGGCCAATTATGAAGTCTCAAAATCAAACTCTCTAGCGCCACCACTTGTCCAAACTTTCACGTATGTTTATCATCATAACTTTTGAACCGAATGGGCTACAATCAAAATTCTTTTTTCCTCTGATTCCTTGGCTCAGTCCGATTCAAACCCACCCTATGACGTCATTTTCCGTCATGACTTTTTTCGCGCTATTTTAAATTTTTCGAAAAACCTATTTGATCGAACTCGTCCTAGGCCGTGTCTCCGATTTTCACCAAAATTGAATCACATGATCTACAGACCATGCCAACCAAAAGTTATGGAATTCAAGTTGATTTGACCAACCGTTTTCGTTTAACTTACGAACTAATTTAACGTAGAACTTGCGAAAATGGACTTGAGGCGATATCTCTGTAATGCATTCACCGATTCACACCAAACTTGGTGTGTGTTATGACAACTAGGGTCTAAGGTTCATTGCGGAGTTTCGGCGCACTGCCCCCTAGTGGTCCAGAGATACTAAAAACTTGCTTTTTGGCTTATAACGTCTCAACCTTTCGTCCGAAACTCATGAAACTGGTCTCATTACATCCGGCAGAGCATGCCGAGTCGAATGATGTCTGATTTTCCCAGGTCAGCCATTTTGGGCGTCGCCCATTTTGATTTTTGGCCAAAAATGCTATATTTTACCAACACATTCACATATCAATACAAAACATGGTATGCATCTTCAACCCCATGCCCTGAAAGTACTCAAAAACGTCTGAAGCAGCGCCACCTTATGGCCAATAGTGCTTGGCCCCTTAATTGCTGCTTGCAGCTATATTTATTATTATTATTATTCTTCTTCTTCTTCTTCTTCCGTTTCTTCCGCCGGATTTGAATGGCAGCCCATATAGGCGTATGCGGGAAAGTTGTATAATTTGGCACAATGATAGAGGCCAGTATTAACATTAATCAGGCCAAATATGAAGTCTCAAAATCAAACTCTCTAGCGCCACCACTTGTCCAAACTTTCACGTATGTTTATCATGATAACTTTTGAACCGAATGGGCTACAATCAAAATTCTTTTTTCCTCTGATTCCTTAGCTCAGTCCGATTCAAACCCACCCTATGACGTCATTTTCCGTCATGAATTTTTTTGCGCTATTTTAAATTTTTCGAAAAACCTATTTGATCGAACTCGTCCTAGGCCGTGTCTCCGATTTTCACCAAAATTGAATCACATGATCTACAGACCATGCCAACCAAAAGTTATGGAATTCAAGTTGATTAGACCAACCGTTTTCGTTTAACTTGCGAACTAATTTAACGTAGAACTTGCGAAAATGGACTTGAGGAGATATCTCTGTAACGCATTCACCGATTCACACCAAACTTGGTGTGTGTTATGACAACTAGGTTCTGAGGTTAATTGCGGAGTTTCGGCGCACTGCCCCCTAGTGGTCCGGAGATACTAAAAACTTGCTTTTTGGCTTATAACGTCTCAACCATTCGTCCGAAACTCATGAAACTGGTCTCATTACATCCGGCAGAGCATGCCGAGTCGAATGATGTCTGATTTTCACAGGTCAGCCATTTTGGGCGTCGCCCATTTTGATTTTTGGCCAAAAATGCTATATTTTACCAACACATTCACATATCATTACAAAACATGGTATGCATCTTCAACCCCATGCCCTGAAAGTACTCAAAAACGTCTGGAGCAGCGCCACCTTATGGCCAATAGTGCTTGGCCCCTTAATTGCTGCTTGCAGCTATATTTAGGGGCCAAGCACCGTAGGTGCGTAGGCACCTATTGCTTTCGTTAGTGTTCTTATTATTATTATTATTATTAGGGGCCAAGCACCGTAGGTGCGTAGGCACCTATTGCTTTCGTTAGTGTTCTTATTATTATTATTATTATTATTATTATTATTATTCTTCTTCCGTTTCTTCCGCCGGATTTGAATGGCAGCCCATATAGGCGTATGCGGGAAAGTTGTATAATTTGGCACAATGATAGAGGCCAGTATTAACATTAATCAGGCCAAATATGAAGTCTCAAAATCAAACTCTCTAGCGCCACCACTTGTCCAAACTTTCACGTATGTTTATCATCATAACTTTTGAACCGAATGGGCTACAATCAAAATTCTTTTTTCCTCTGATTCCTTGGCTCAGTCCGATTCAAACCCACCCTATGACGTCATTTTCCGTCATGACTTTTTTCGCGCTATTTTAAATTTTTCAAAAAACCTATTTGATCGAACTCGTCCTAGGCCGTGTCTCCGATTTTCACCAAAATTGAATCACATGATCTACAGACCATGCCAACCAAAAGTTATGGAATTCAAGTTGATTTGACCAACCGTTTTCGTTTAACTTACGAACTAATTTAACAAAGAACTTGCGAAAATGGACTTGAGGCGATATCTCTGTAATGCATTCACCGATTCACACCAAACTTGGTGTGTGTTATGACAACTAGGGTCTAAGGTTAATTGCGGAGTTTCGGCGCACTGCCCCCTAGTGGTCCGGAGATACTAAAAACTTGCTTTTTGGCTTATAACGTCTCAACCTTTCGTCCGAAACTCATGAAACTGGTCTCATTACATCCGGCAGAGCATGCCGAGTCGAATGATGTCTGATTTTCACAGGTCAGCCATTTTGGGCGTCACCCATTTCGATTTTTGGCCAAAAATGCTATATTTTACCAACACATTCACATATCATTATAAAACATGGTATGCATCTTCAACCCCATGCCCTGAAAGTACTCAAAAACGTCTGGAGCAGCGCCACCTTATGGCCAATAGTGCTTGGCCCCTTAATTGCTGCTTGCAGCTATATTTATTATTATTATTCTTCTTCTTCTTCCGTTTCTTCCGCCGGATTTGAATGGCAGCCCATATAGGCGTATGCGGGAAAGTTGTATAATTTGGCACAATAATAGAGGCCAGTATTAACATTAATCAGGCCAATTATGAAGTCTCAAAATCAAACTCTCTAGCGCCACCACTTGTCCAAACTTTCACGTATGTTTATCATCATAACTTTTGAACCGAATGGGCTACAATCAAAATTCTTTTTTCCTCTGATTCCTTGGCTCAGTCCAATTCAAACGCACCCTATGACGTCATTTTCCGTCATGACTTTTTTCGCGCTATTTTAAATTTTTCGCAAAACCTATTTGATCGAACTCGTCCTAGGCCGTGTCTCCGATTTTCACCAAAATTTAATCACATGATCTACAGACCATGCCAACCAAAAGTTATGGAATTCAAGTTGATTAGACCAACCGTTTTCGTTTAACTTGCGAACTAATTTAACGTAGAACTTGCAAAAATGGACTTGAGGCGATATCTCTGTAACGCATTCACCGATTCACACCAAACTTGGTGTGTGTTATGACAACTAGGGTCTAAGGTTAATTACGGAGTTTCGGCGCACTGTCCCCTAGTGGTCCGGAGATACTAAAAACTTTCTTTTTGGCTTATAACGTCTCAACCTTTCGTCCGAAACTCATGAAACTGGTCTCATTACATTCGGCAGAGCATGCCGAGTCGAATGATGTCTGATTTTCACAGGTCAGCCATTTTGGGCGTCGCCCATTTCGATTTTTGGCCAAAAATGCTATATTTTACCAACACATTCACATATCATTACAAAACATGGTATGCATCTTCAACCCCATGCCCTGAAAGTACTCAAAAACGTCTGGAGCAGCGCCACCTTATGGCCAATAGTGCTTGGCCCCTTAATTGCTGCTTGCAGCTATATTTATTATTATTATTCTTCTTCCGTTTCTTCCGCCGGATTTGAATGGCAGCCCATATAGGCGTATGCGGGAAAGTTGTATAATTTGGCACAATGATAGAGGACAGTATTAACATTAATCAGACCAAACATGAAGTCTCAAAATCAAACTCTCTAGCGCCACCACTTGTCCAAACTTTCACATACGTTTATCATCATAACTTTTGAACCGAATGGGCTACAATCAAATTTCTTTTTTTCTCTGATTCCTTGGCTCAGTCCGATTCAAATGCACCCTATGACGTCATTTTCCGTCAGGAATTTTTTCGCGCTATTTTAAATTTTTCGAAAAACCTATTTGATCGAACTCGTCCTAGGCCATTTCTCCGATTTTCACCAAAATTGAATCACATGATCTACAGACCATGCCAACCAAAAGTTATGGAATTCAAGTTGATTTGACCAACCGTTTTTGTTTAACTTGCGATCAAATTTAACGAAGGACTTGCGAAAACGGACTTGAGACGATATCTCCGTAACGCATTCACCGATTCACACCAAACTTGGTGTGTGTTATGACAACTAGGGTCTGAGGTTACAGGCAGAGTTTCGGCGCACTGCCGCCTAGTGGTCCGGAGATATAAAAAACTTGCTTTTTGGCTTATAACATCTCAACCTTTCGTCCGAAACTCATAAAACTGGTCTCATTACATCCGGCAGAGCATGTCGAGTCAAATGATGTCTGATTTTCACAGGTCAGCCATTTTGGGCGTCGCCCATTTTGATTTTAGGCCAAAAATGCTATATTTTACCAACATATTCACATATTATTACAAAACATGGTATGCATCTGGCACAATGATAGAGGCCAGTATTAACATTAATCAGGCCAAATATGAAGTCCCAAAATCAAACTCTCTAGCGCCACCACTTGTCCAAACTTTCACATACATTTATCATCATAACTTTTGAACCGAATGGGCTACAATCAAAATTCTTTTTTCTTCTGATTCCTTGGCTCAGTCCGATTCAAACCCACCCTATGACGTCATTTTCCGTCATGAATTTTTTCGCGCTATTTTAAATTTTTCGAAAAACCTATTTGATCGAACTCGTCCTAGGCCGTGTCTCCGATTTTCACCAAAATTGAATCACATGATCTACAGACCATGCCAACCAAAAGTTATGGAATTCAAGTTGATTAGACCAACCGTTTTCGTTTAACTTGCAAACTAATTTAACGTAGAACTTGCGAAAATGGACTTGAGGAGATATCTCTGTAATGCATTCACCGATTCACACCAAACTTGGTGTGTGTTATGACATCTAGGGTCTAAGGTTAATTACGGAGTTTCGGCGCACTGCCCCCTAGTGGTCCGGAGATACTAAAAGCTTGCTTTTTGGCTTATAACGTCTCAACCTTTCGTCCGAAACTCATGAAACTGGTCTCATTACATCCGGCAGAGCATGCCGAGTCGAATGATGTCTGATTTTCACAGGTCAGCCATTTTGGGCGTCGCCCATTTCGATTTTTGGCCAAAAATGCTATATTTTACCAACACATTCACATATCATTACAAAACATGGTATGCATCTTCAACCCCATGCCCTGAAAGTACTCAAAAACGTCTGGAGCAGCGCCACCTTATGGCCAATAGTGCTTGGCCCCTTAATTGCTGCTTGCAGCTATATTTAGGGGCCAAGCACCGTAGGTGCGTAGGCACCTATTGCTTTCGTTAGTGTTCTTATTATTAGGGGCCAAGCACCGTAGGTGCGTAGGCACCTATTGCTTTCGTTAGTGTTCTTATTATTATTATTAGGGGCCAAGCACCGTAGGTGCGTAGGCACCTATTGCTTTCGTTAGTGTTCTTATTATTAGGGGCCAAGCACCGTAGGTGCGTAGGCACCTATTGCTTTCGTTAGTGTTCTTATTATTATTATTATTATTATTATTATTCTTCTTCTTCTTCTTCCGTTTCTTCCGCCGGATTTGAATGGCAGCCCATATAGGCGTATGCGGGAAAGTTGTATAATTTGGCACAATGATAGAGGCCAGTATTAACATTAATCAGGCCAATTATGAAGTCTCAAAATCAAACTCTCTAGCGCCACCACTTGTCCAAACTTTCACGTATGTTTATCATCATAACTTTTGAACCGAATGGGCTACAATCAAAATTCTTTTTTCCTCTGATTCCTTGGCTCAGTCCAATTCAAACACACCCTATGACGTCATTTTCCGTCATGACTTTTTTCGCGCTATTTTAAATTTTTCGCAAAACCTATTTGATCGAACTCGTCCTAGGCCGTGTCTCCGATTGTCACCAAAATTTAATCACATGATCTACAGACCATGCCAACCAAAAGTTATGGAATTCAAGTTGATTAGACCAACCGTTTTCGTTTAACTTGCGAACTAATTTAACGTAGAACTTGCGAAAATGGACTTGAGGCGATATCTCTGTAACGCATTCACCGATTCACACCAAACTTGGTGTGTGTTATGACAACTAGGGTCTAAGGTTAATTGCGGAGTTTCGGCACACTGCCCCCTAGTGGTCCGGAGATACTAAAAACTTGCTTTTTGGCTTATAACGTCTCAACCTTTCGTCCGAAACTCATGAAACTGGTCTCATTACATTCGGCAGAGCATGCCGAGTCGAATGATGTCTGATTTTCACAGGTCAGCCATTTTGGGCGTCGCCCATTTCGATTTTTGTCCAAAAATGCTATATTTTACCAACACATTCACATATCATTACAAAACATGGTATGCATCTTCAACCCCATGCCCTGAAAGTACTCAAAAACGTCTGGAGCAGCGCCACCTTATGGCCAATAGTGCTTGGCCCCTTAATTGCTGCTTGCAGCTATATTTAGGGGCCAAGCACCGTAGGTGCGTAGGCACCTATTGCTTTCGTTAGTGTTCTTATTATTATTATTATTATTATTCTTCTTCCGTTTCTTCCGCCGGATTTGAATGGCAGCCCATATAGGCGTATGCGGGAAAGTTGTATAATTTGGCACAATGATAGAGGCCAGTATTAACATTAATCAGGCCAATTATGAAGTCTCAAAATCAAACTCTCTAGCGCCACCACTTGTCCAAACTTTCATGTATGTTTATCATCATAACTTTTGAACCGAATGGGCTACAATCAAAATTCTTTTTTCCTCTGATTCCTTGGCTCAGTCCGATTCAAACCCACCCTATGACGTCATTTTCCGTCATGAATTTTTTCGCGCTATTTTAAATTTTTCGAAAAACCTATTTGATCGAACTCGTCCTAGGCCGTGTCTCCGATTTTTACCAAAATTTAATCACATGATCTACAGACCATGCCAACCAAAAGTTATGGAATTCAAGTTGATTAGACCAACCGTTTTCTTTTAACTTACGAACTAATTTAATGTAGAACTTGCGAAAATGGACTTGAGGCGATATCTCTGTAACGCATTCACCGATTCACACCAAACTTGGTGTGTGTTATGACAACTAGGGTCTGAGGTTAATTGCGGAGTTTCGGCGCACTGCCCCCTAGTGGTCCAGAGATGCTAAAAACTTGTTTTTTGGCTTACAACGTCTCAACCTTTCGTCCGAAACTCATGAAACTGGTCTCATTACATCCGGCAGAGCATGCCGAGTCGAATGATGTCTGATTTTCACAGGTCAGCCATTTTGGGCGTCGCCCATTTCGATTTTTGGCCAAAAATGCTATATCTTACCAACACATTCACATATCATTACAAAACATGGTATGCATCTTCAACCCCATGCCCTGAAAGTACTCAAAAACGTCTGGAGCAGCGCCACCTTATGGCCAATAGTGCTTGGCCCCTTAATTGCTGCTTGCAGCTATATTTATTATTATTATTCTTCTTCCGTTTCTTCCGCCGGATTTGAATGGCAGCCCATATAGGCGTATGCGGGAAAGTTGTATAATTTGGCACAATGATAGAGGCCAGTATTAACATTAATCAGGCCAATTATGAAGTCTCAAAATCAAACTCTCTAGCGCCACCACTTGTCCAAACTTTCACGTATGTTTATCATCATAACTTTTGAACCCAATGGGCTACAATCAAAATTCTTTTTTCCTCTGATTCCTTGGCTCAGTCCGATTCAAACCCACCCTATGAAGTCATTTTCCGTTATGAATTTTTTCGCGCTATTTAAAATTTTTCGAAAAACCTATTTGATCGAACTCGTCCTAGGCCGTGTCTCTGATTTTCACCAAAATTGAATCACATGATCTACAGACCATGCCAACCAAAAGTTATGGAATTCAAGTTGATTAGACCAACCGTTTTTGTTTAACTTACGAACTAATTTAACGTAGAACTTGCGAAAATGGACTTGAGGCGATATCTCTGTAACGCATTCACCGATTCACACCAAACTTGGTGTGTGTTATGACAACTAGGGTCTAAGGTTAATTGCTGAGTTTCGGCGCACTGCCCCCTAGTGGTCCGGAGATACAAAAAACTTGCTTTTTTGCTTATAACATCTCAACCTTTCGTACGAAACTCATAAAACTGGTCTCATTACATCCGGCAGAGCATGCCGAGTCGAATGATGTCTGATTTTCACAGGTCAGCCATTTTGGGCGTCGCCCATTTTGATTTTTGGCCAAAAATGCTATATTTTACCAACATATTCACATATCATTACAAAACATGGTAAGCATCTGGCACAATGATAGAGGACAGTATTAACAATAATCATACCAAATATGAAGTCTCAAAATCAAACTCTCTAGCGCCACCACTTGTCCAAACGTTCATGTATGTTTATCATGATAACTTTTGAACCAAATGGGCTACAATCAAAATTCTTTTTTCCCCTGATTCCTTGGCTCAGTCCGATTCAAACGCACCCTATGACGTCATTTTCCGTCATGAATTTTTTCGCGCTATTTTAAATTATTCGAAAAACCTATTTGATCGAACTCGTCCTAGGCCGTTTCTCCGATTATCACCAAAATTGAATAACATGATCTACAGACCATGCCAACCAAAAGTTATGGAATTCAAGTTGATTAGACCAACCGTTTTCATTTAATTTGCAATCAAATTTAACGTAGAACTTGCAAAAATGGACTTTAGGCGATATCTCCGTAACGCTCTCACCGATTCACACCAAACTTGGTGTGTGTTATGACAACTAGGGTTTGAGGTTATATGCGGAGTTTTGGTGCACTGCCCCCTAGTGGTCCGGAGATACAAAAAACTTGCTTTTTTGGCTTATAACATCTCAACCGTTCGTTCGAAACTGATAAAATTGGTCTCATTACATCCGGCAGAACATGTCAAGTCGAACGATGTCTGATTTTTACAGGTCAGCCATTTTGGGCGTCGCCCATTTCGATTTTTGGTCAAAAATGCTATATTTTACCAACACATTCACATATCATTACAATACATGGTATGCATCTTCAACCCCATGCCCTGAAGTCCTTAAAAACTTCTGGAGCAGCGCCACCTTTTGGTCAAAAGTGCTTGGCCCCTTAATTGCTGCTTGCAGCTATATTTATTAGGGGCCAAGCACCGTAGGTGCGTAGGCACCTATTGCTTTCGTTAGTGTTCTTATTATTATTATTATTATTATTCTTCTTCTTCTTCTTCCGTTTCTTCCGCCGGATTTGAATGGCAGCCCATATAGGCGTATGCGGGAAAGTTGTATAATTTGGCACAATGATAGAGGCCAGTATTAACATTAATCAGGCCAAATATGAAGTCTCAAAATCAAACTCTCTAGCGCCACCACTTGTCCAAACTTTCACGTATGTTTATCATCATAACTTTTGAACCGAATGGGCTACAATCAAAATTCTTTTTTCCTCTGATTCCTTGGCTCAGTCCGATTCAAACCCACCCTATGACGTCATTTTCCGTCATGACTTTTTTCGCGCTATTTTAAATTTTTCAAAAAACCTATTTGATCGAACTCGTCCTAGGCCGTGTCTCCGATTTTCACCAAAATTGAATCACATGATCTACAGACCATGCCAACCAAAAGTTATGGAATTCAAGTTGATTTGACCAACCGTTTTCGTTTAACTTACGAACTAATTTAACAAAGAACTTGCGAAAATGGACTTGAGGCGATATCTCTGTAATGCATTCACCGATTCACACCAAACTTGGTGTGTGTTATGACAACTAGGGTCTAAGGTTAATTGCGGAGTTTCGGCGCACTGCCCCCTAGTGGTCCGGAGATACTAAAAACTTGCTTTTTGGCTTATAACGTCTCAACCTTTCGTCCGAAACTCATGAAACTGGTCTCATTACATCCGGCAGAGCATGCCGAGTCGAATGATGTCTGATTTTCACAGGTCAGCCATTTTGGGCGTCACCCATTTCGATTTTTGGCCAAAAATGCTATATTTTACCAACACATTCACATATCATTATAAAACATGGTATGCATCTTCAACCCCATGCCCTGAAAGTACTCAAAAACGTCTGGAGCAGCGCCACCTTATGGCCAATAGTGCTTGGCCCCTTAATTGCTGCTTGCAGCTATATTTATTATTATTATTCTTCTTCTTCTTCTTCTTCTTCTTCCGTTTCTTCCGCCGGATTTGAATGGCAGCCCATATAGGCGTATGCGGGAAAGTTGTATAATTTGGCACAATGATAGAGGCCAGTATTAACATTAATCAGGCTAATTATGAAGTCTCAAAATCAAACTCTCTAGCGCCACCACTTGTCCAAACTTTCACGTATGTTTATCATCATAACTTTTGAACCGAATGGGCTACAATCAAAATTCTTTTTTCCTCTGATTCCTTGGCTCAGTCCGATTCAAACCCACCCTATGACGTCATTTTCCGTCATGACTTTTTTCGCGCTATTTTAAATTTTTTGAAAAACCTATTTGATCGAACTCGTCCTAGGCCGTGTCTCCGATTTTCACCAAAATTGAATCACATGATCTACAGACCATGCCAACCAAAAGTTATGGAATTCAAGTTGATTAGACCAACCGTTTTCGTTTAACTTACGAACTAATTTAACGTAGAACTTGCGAAAATGGACTTGAGGCGATATCTCTGTAACGCATTCACCGATTCACACCAAACTTGGTGTGTGTTACGACAACTAGGGTCTAAGGTTAATTGCGGAGTTTTGGCGCACTGCCCCCTAGTGGTCCGGAGATACTAAAAACTTGCTTTTTGGCTTATAACGTCTCAACCTTTCGTCCAAAACTCATGAAACTGGTCTCATTACATCCGGCAGAGCATGCCGAGTCGAATGATGTCTGATTTTCACAGGTCAGCCATTTTGGGCGTCCCCCATTTCGATTTTTGGCCAAAAATGCTATATTTTACCAACACATTCACATATCATTACAAAACATGGTATGCATCTTCAACCCCATGCCCTGAAAGTACTCAAAAACATCTGGAGCAGCGCCACCTTATGGCCAATAGTGCTTGGCCCCTTAATTGCTGCTTGCAGCTATATTTATTATTAGGGGCCAAGCACCGTAGGTGCGTAGGCACCTATTGCTTTCGTTAGTGTTCTTATTATTATTATTAGGGGCCAAGCACCGTAGGTGCGTAGGCACCTATTGCTTTCGTTAGTGTTCTTATTAGGGGCCAAGCACCGTAGGTGTGTAGGCACCTATTGCTTTCGTTAGTGTTCTTATTATTATTATTATTATTATTATTATTATTCTTCTTCTTCTTCCGTTTCTTCCGCCGGATTTGAATGGCAGCCCATATAGGCGTATGCGGGAAAGTTGTATAATTTGGCACAATGATAGAGGCCAGTATTAACATTAATCAGGCCAAATATGAAGTCTCAAAATCAAACTCTCTAGCGCCACCACTTGTCCAAACTTTCACGTATGTTTATAATCATAACTTTTGAACCGAATGGGCTACAATCAAAATTCTTTTTTCCTCTGATTCCTTGGCTCAGTCCGATTCAAACCCACCCTATGACGTCATTTTCCGTCATGACTTTTTTCGCGCTATTTTAAATTTTTCGAAAAACCTATTTGATCGAACTCGTCCTAGGCCGTGTCTCCGATTTTCACCAAAATTGAATCACATGATCTACAGACCATGCCAACCAAAAGTTATGGAATTCAAGTTGATTAGACCAACCGTTTTCGTTTAACTTACGAACTAATTTAACAAAGAACTTGCGAAAATGGACTTGAGGCGATATCTCCCTAACGCATTCACCGATTCACACCAAACTTGGTGTGTGTTATGACAACTAGGGTCTAAGGTTAATTGCGGAGTTTCGGCGCACTGCCCCCTAGTGGTCCGGAGATACTAAAAACTTGCTTTTTGGCTTATAACGTCTCAACCTTTCGTCCGAAACTCATGAAACTGGTCTCATTACATCCGGCAGAGCATGCCGAGTCGAATGATGTCTGATTTTCACAGGTCAGCCATTTTGGGCGTCGCCCATTTCGATTTTTGGCCAAAAATGCTATATTTTACCAACACATTCACATATCATTATAAAACATGGTATGCATCTTCAACCCCATGCCCTGAAAGTACTCAAAAACGTCTGGAGCAGCGCCACCTTATGGCCAATAGTGCTTGGCCCCTTAATTGCTGCTTGCAGCTATATTTATTATTATTATTATTATTATTATTCTTCTTCTTCTTCTTCTTCTTCTTCTTCTTCCGTTTCTTCCGCCGGATTTGAATGGCAGCCCATATAGGCGTATGCGGGAAAGTTGTATAATTTGGCACAATGATAGAGGCCAGTATTAACATTAATCAGGCCAATTATGAAGTCTCAAAATCAAACTCTCTAGCGCCACCACTTGTCCAAACTTTCACGTATGTTTATCATCATAACTTTTGAACCGAATGGGCTACAATCAAAATTCTTTTTTCCTCTGATTCCTTGGCTCAGTCCGATTCGAATGCACCCTATGACGTCATTTTCCGTCATGAAATTTTTCGCGCTATTTTAAATTTTTCGAAAAACCTATTTGATCGAACTCGTCCTAGGCCGTGTCTCCGATTTTCACCAAAATTGAATCACATGATCTACAGACCATGCCAACCAAAAGTTATGGAATTCAAGTTGATTAGACCAACCGTTTACGTTTAACTTGCGAACTAATTTAACGTAGAACTTGCGAAAATGGACTTGAGGCGATATCTCTGTAACGCATTCACCGATTCACACCAAACTTGGTGTGTGTTATGACAACTAGGGTCTAAGGTTAATTGCGGAGTTTCGGCGCACTGCCCCCTAGTGGTCCGGAGATACTAAAAACTTGCTTTTTGGCTTATAACGTCTCAACCTTTCGTCCGAAACTCATGAAACTGGTCTCATTACATCCGGCAGAGCATGCAGAGTCGAATGATGTCTGATTTTCACAGGTCAGCCATTTTGGGCGTCGCCCATTTCGATTTTTGGCCAAAAATGCTATATTTTACAAACACATTCACATATCATTACAAAACATGGTATGCATCTTCAACCCCATGCCCTGAAAGTACTCAAAAACGTCTGGAGCAGCGCCACCTTATGGCCAATAGTGCTTGGCCCCTTAATTGCTGCTTGCAGCTATATTTATTAGGGGCCAAGCACCGTAGGTGCGTAGGCACCTATTGCTTTCGTTAGTGTTCTTATTATTATTATTATTAGGGGCCAAGCACCGTAGGTGCGTAGGCACCTATTGCTTTCGTTAGTGTTCTTATTATTATTATTATTATTAGGGGCCAAGCACCGTAGGTGCGTAGGCACCTATTGCTTTCGTTAGTGTTCTTATTATTAGGGGCCAAGCACCGTAGGTGCGTAGGCACCTATTGCTTTCGTTAGTGTTCTTATTATTATTAGGGGTTCGAGCGCGAAGCGCTGAAACCCTATTGTTTTTGTAAGAATTTTTATTATTATTATTATTATTATTATTATTATTATTTTACTTCTGCCATAATCACTATTGCCCAGGCCAAACCGTAAGGCCTATTGGCTTCAAACTTGGTCAGATGGTAGTACTCCTCACCGCTACTCAGATCCAAAGGCTCGTCAAAATCGGGCCATAGGTGGCGCTACAGCGCTAAAAACAAAAAAAATTTAGTAATTTGGCCGCCATTTCTAAACCGTTTGTCGTAGGCTCAAAAACTTTACATATTTGGAATCCTTGCGTCAGCACGAACAAAAGTGGAGTGACTCAGATTTTCTCTACGACGCACCGTTTTTCCGCTACATCGCGATTTGTCCGACACCTACTTTTGCGAACTAGTCCTTGGGTTTTCACCCAATCTGAACCAAACCAGTGTAGAAATGTTCTCTGGACACTGAATAGCAAAAGTTATTGAAAGAAAGTTGAAATGTTGATTTCACGCGAAACCGTACACAAGAACGTAACATGCTAATGTAAGCTAAAAGCTAATTGTAGCTGTAACTTTTGAACGGATTGAGATATCTTCATCAAAGTTGGTACACACATGTATAAGGTCAATTTGAGGTCACAGTGCAAAACCCGCAAACTTTGGCCTCAAGGTGGCGCTATAAAGCCTAAAAAACTTAAAAATGACTCTAACCTCACAACCATTAGTCCAATCAGCTTGAAATTTGGCATGCAGTGTCTTTGTCTAACGTGTCATGACATACTATAAGGACATTGGCATATCTCAAAAAACATGGCCGCCATTAGCCAATTAAGATTAAACAGCCATTAAACTAGGTTAACGATGAGTGATCAAAACGAAACTCAGTGGGCATGTTCGACTCATGGTCCTAGAGGTCTGTAAGAATTTTAAAAGAAATCCGCCACTAGGGGGCGATTTTGTGTTTTTTGAGGTTGTAATTGATTGGTTATTACACAAAGTTTTGCACAGCCACACAAGATACATATCATATAATAGGGCTGCTCATACCGAACAGTCTGACACGAAAACCACTGATGTCACTCAATATGTTCATTAAATATTAATTAATATATGAAAAAACTACTTTTGCGAACTAGTCCCTGGTTTTTCGCTCAATCACCACGAAACCAGTGTTGTATGAATCTCTGAACTGAGCAGATCAAAAGTTATTGAAATGAGTTGAACTTTCCTCTTTTGGGAGCTATAAATGGCTCATTTACAAAAGGGGTGTGTCTTATATTGACCTAAATGCATGTAAATGCATAAGGAAAACTGAAAACTTCGTGAAATCAGGTATGCACATCTGAGATGTGATTCTTAACAAGCATGCAAAATTTTGTGAAGATAGGTCAATAGGTGGCGGTATAACAGTAGAAAAGGCCTCAAAAACACTAATTTCCATTGCTATTTGACCATAATTTGTATAATATGTGTTTATTGTAGACAGCTTTTCACAAATATACTTGATCTGAGATATCATATGACAGGCCTGCACATTCTGATCACTTTGGCATGAAATCCACTGCTGTAACTATAACCATCAATTTATTATTCACCATTATTTTAAACAATACTTTTAGGAACTCGTCCCTGCTTTTTTGCTTAAACTGAACAAAATCAGTGTTGTACAAATGTCTGGACTGTCTAAATCAGTAATTATGAAAAACAATTGAACTTTTGTGCATAAATGAGCTTGATATATTTATCTAAAGAGCAGAGTGTGTTCATATGCTTCCACAAAGGATATAAACATGCATTACTAATATAAACCACTAGATGACAGCTCAACACCTCATAATGTTGGTTTAAAGTCACTAAATTTCCATTAAAGATCATTCTGAATCACATCTTGACATGGCATAAACTCTGTTATTGCATTTAAAAGCTGATTTAGTCCCAGGTTACCACTTCATTTATGTAGGCTTTTTATTTTTTCCATTTATTACATTCCATCATGGATTTCTTTTGGTTCAGCCTTAAATGTTGGGTTGTCCTACATCTAAATTGCCTAAATGGCAATTAGGTTGCCAAATGCTCGAACCCCGTTAATCGCCGCTTGCGGCTATATTTATTATTATTATTATTATTCTTCTTCTTCTTCTTCTTCCGTTTCTTCCGCCGGATTTGAATGGCAGCCCATATAGGCGTATGCGGGAAAGTTGTATAATTTGGCACAATGATAGAGGCCAGTATTAACATTAATCAGGCCAAATATGAAGTCTCAAAATCAAACTCTCTAGCGCCACCACTTGTCCAAACTTTCACGTATGTTTATCATGATAACTTTTGAACCGAATGGGCTACAATCAAAATTCTTTTTTCCTCTGATTCCTTAGCTCAGTCCGATTCAAACCCACCCTATGACGTCATTTTCCGTCATGAATTTTTTTGCGCTATTTTAAATTTTTCGAAAAACCTATTTGATCGAACTCGTCCTAGGCCGTGTCTCCGATTTTCACCAAAATTGAATCACATGATCTACAGACCATGCCAACCAAAAGTTATGGAATTCAAGTTGATTAGACCAACCGTTTTCGTTTAACTTGCGAACTAATTTAACGTAGAACTTGCGAAAATGGACTTGAGGAGATATCTCTGTAACGCATTCACCGATTCACACCAAACTTGGTGTGTGTTATGACAACTAGGTTCTGAGGTTAATTGCGGAGTTTCGGCGCACTGCCCCCTAGTGGTCCGGAGATACTAAAAACTTGCTTTTTGGCTTATAACGTCTCAACCATTCGTCCGAAACTCATGAAACTGGTCTCATTACATCCGGCAGAGCATGCCGAGTCGAATGATGTCTGATTTTCACAGGTCAGCCATTTTGGGCGTCGCCCATTTTGATTTTTGGCCAAAAATGCTATATTTTACCAACACATTCACATATCATTACAAAACATGGTATGCATCTTCAACCCCATGCCCTGAAAGTACTCAAAAACGTCTGGAGCAGCGCCACCTTATGGCCAATAGTGCTTGGCCCCTTAATTGCTGCTTGCAGCTATATTTAGGGGCCAAGCACCGTAGGTGCGTAGGCACCTATTGCTTTCGTTAGTGTTCTTATTATTAGGGGCCAAGCACCGTAGGTGCGTAGGCACCTATTGCTTTCGTTAGTGTTCTTATTATTATTATTAGGGGCCAAGCACCGTAGGTGCGTAGGCACCTATTGCTTTCGTTAGTGTTCTTATTATTAGGGGCCAAGCACCGTAGGTGCGTAGGCACCTATTGCTTTCGTTAGTGTTCTTATTATTATTATTATTAGGGGCCAAGCACCGTAGGTGCGTAGGCACCTATTGCTTTCGTTAGTGTTCTTATTATTATTATTATTATTATTCTTCTTCTTCTTCTTCCGTTTCTTCCGCCGGATTTGAATGGCAGCCCATATAGGCGTATGCGGGAAAGTTGTATAATTTGGCACAATGATAGAGGCCAGTAATAACATTAATCAGGCCAAATATGAAGTCTCAAAATCAAACTCTCTAGCGCCACCACTTGTCCAAACTTTCACGTATGTTTATCATGATAACTTTTGAACCGAATGGGCTACAATCAAAATTCTTTTTTCCTCTGATTCCTTGGCTCAGTCCGATTCAAACCCACCCTATGACGTCATTTTCCGTCATGAATTTTTTTTGCGCTATTTTAAATTTTTCGAAAAACCTATTTGATCGAACTCGTCCTAGGCCGTGTCTCCGATTTTCACCAAAATTGAATCACATGATCTACAGACCATGCCAACCAAAAGTTATGGAATTCAAGTTGATTAGACCAACCGTTTTCGTTTAACTTGCGAACTAATTTAACGTAGAACTTGCGAAAATGGACTTGAGGAGATATCTCCGTAACGCATTCACCGATTCACACCAAACTTTGTGTGTGTTATGACAACTAGGGTCTGAGGTTAATTGCGGAGTTTCGGCGCACTGCCCCCTAGTGGTCCGGAGATACTAAAAACTTGCTTTTTGGCTTATAACGTCTCAACCATTCGTCCGAAACTCATGAAACTGGTCTCATTACATCCGGCAGAGCATGCCGAGTCGAATGATGTCTGATTTTCACAGGTCAGCCATTTTGGGCGTCGCCCATTTCGATTTTTGGCCAAAAATGCTATATTTTACCAACACATTCACATATCATTACAAAACATGGTATGCATCTTCAACCCCATGCCCTGAAAGTACTCAAAAACGTCTGGAGCAGCGCCACCTTATGGCCAATAGTGCTTGGCCCCTTAATTGCTGCTTGCAGCTATATTTATTATTATTATTCTTCTTCTTCCGTTTCTTCCGCCGGATTTGAATGGCAGCCCATATAGGCGTATGCGGGAAAGTTGTATAATTTGGCACAATGATAGAGGCCAGTATTAACATTAATCAGGCCAATTATGAAGTCTCAAAATCAAACTCTCTAGCGCCACCACTTGTCCAAACTTTCACGTATGTTTATCATCATAACTTTTGAACCGAATGGGCTACAATCAAAATTCTTTTTTCCTCTGATTCCTTGGCTCAGTCCGATTCAAACCCACCCTATGACGTTATTTTCCGTCATGACTTTTTTCGCGCTATTTTAAATTTTTCGAAAAACCTATTTGATCGAACTCGTCCTAGGCCGTGTCTCAGATTTTCACCAAAATTGAATCACATGATCTACAGACCATGCCAACCAAAAGTTATGGAATTCAAGTTGATTAGACCAACCGTTTTCGTTTAACTTACGAACTAATTTAACGTAGAACTTGCGAAAATGGACTTGAGGCGATATCTCTGTAATGCATTCACCGATTTACACCAAACTTGGTGTGTGTTATGACAACTAGGGTCTAAGGTTAATTGCTGAGTTTCGGCGCACTGCCCTCTAGTGGTCCGGAGATACTAAAAACTTGCTTTTTGGCTTATAACGTCTCAACCTTTCGTCCGAAACTCATGAAACTGGTCTCATTACATCCGGCAGAGCATGCCGAGTCGAATGATGTCTGATTTTCACAGGTCAGCCATTTTGGGCGTCGCCCATTTCGAATTTTGGCCAAAAATGCTATATTTTACCAACACATTCACATATCATTACAAAACATGGTATACATCTTCAACCCCATGCCCTGAAAGTACTCAAAAACGTCTGGAGCAGCGCCACCTTATGGCCAAAAGTGCTTGGCCCCTTAATTGCTGCTTGCAGCTATATTTATTATTATTATTCTTCTTCTTCTTCTTCCGTTTCTTCCGCCGGATTTGAATGGCAGCCCATATAGGCGTATGCGGGAAAGTTGTATAATTTGGCACAATGATAGAGGCCAGTATTAACATTAATCAGGCCAATTATGAAGTCTCAAAATCAAACTCTCTAGCGCCACCACTTGTCCAAACTTTCACGTATGTTTATCATCATAACTTTTGAACCGAATGGGCTACAATCAAAATTCTTTTTTCCTCTGATTCCTTGGCTCAGTCCAATTCAAACACACCCTATGACGTCATTTTCCGTCATGACTTTTTTCGCGCTATTTTAAATTTTTCGCAAAACCTATTTGATCGAACTCGTCCTAGGCCGTGTCTCCGATTGTCACCAAAATTTAATCACATGATCTACAGACCATGCCAACCAAAAGTTATGGAATTCAAGTTGATTAGACCAACCGTTTTCGTTTAACTTGCGAACTAATTTAACGTAGAACTTGCGAAAATGGACTTGAGGCGATATCTCTGTAACGCATTCACCGATTCACACCAAACTTGGTGTGTGTTATGACAACTAGGGTCTAAGGTTAATTGCGGAGTTTCGGCACACTGCCCCCTAGTGGTCCGGAGATACTAAAAACTTGCTTTTTGGCTTATAACGTCTCAACCTTTCGTCCGAAACTCATGAAACTGGTCTCATTACATTCGGCAGAGCATGCCGAGTCGAATGATGTCTGATTTTCACAGGTCAGCCATTTTGGGCGTCGCCCATTTCGATTTTTGTCCAAAAATGCTATATTTTACCAACACATTCACATATCATTACAAAACATGGTATGCATCTTCAACCCCATGCCCTGAAAGTACTCAAAAACGTCTGGAGCAGCGCCACCTTATGGCCAATAGTGCTTGGCCCCTTAATTGCTGCTTGCAGCTATATTTATTATTATTATTCTTCTTCCGTTTCTTCCGCCGGATTTGAATGGCAGCCCATATAGGCGTATGCGGGAAAGTTGTATAATTTGGCACAATGATAGAGGACAGTATTAACATTAATCAGACCAAACATGAAGTCTCAAAATCAAACTCTCTAGCGCCACCACTTGTCCAAACTTTCACATACGTTTATCATCATAACTTTTGAACCGAATGGGCTACAATCAAATTTCTTTTTTTCTCTGATTCCTTGGCTCAGTCCGATTCAAATGCACCCTATGACGTCATTTTCCGTCAGGAATTTTTTCGCGCTATTTTAAATTTTTCGAAAAACCTATTTGATCGAACTCGTCCTAGGCCATTTCTCCGATTTTCACCAAAATTGAATCACATGATCTACAGACCATGCCAACCAAAAGTTATGGAATTCAAGTTGATTTGACCAACCGTTTTTGTTTAACTTGCGATCAAATTTAACGAAGGACTTGCGAAAACGGACTTGAGACGATATCTCCGTAACGCATTCACCGATTCACACCAAACTTGGTGTGTGTTATGACAACTAGGGTCTGAGGTTACAGGCAGAGTTTCGGCGCACTGCCCCCTAGTGGTCCGGAGATATAAAAAACTTGCTTTTTGGCTTATAACATCTCAACCTTTCGTCCGAAACTCATAAAACTGGTCTCATTACATCCGGCAGAGCATGTCGAGTCAAATGATGTCTGATTTTCACAGGTCAGCCATTTTGGGCGTCGCCCATTTTGATTTTAGGCCAAAAATGCTATATTTTACCAACATATTCACATATTATTACAAAACATGGTATGCATCTGGCACAATGATAGAGGCCAGTATTAACATTAATCAGGCCAAATATGAAGTCTCAAAATCAAACTCTCTAGCGCCACCACTTGTCCAAACTTTCACATACATTTATCATCATAACTTTTGAACCGAATGGGCTACAATCAAAATTCTTTTTTCTTCTGATTCCTTGGCTCAGTCCGATTCAAACCCACCCTATGACGTCATTTTCCGTCATGAATTTTTTCGCGCTATTTTAAATTTTTCGAAAAACCTATTTGATCGAACTCGTCCTAGGCCGTGTCTCCGATTTTCACCAAAATTGAATCACATGATCTACAGACCATGCCAACCAAAAGTTATGGAATTCAAGTTGATTAGACCAACCGTTTTCGTTTAACTTGCAAACTAATTTAACGTAGAACTTGCGAAAATGGACTTGAGGAGATATCTCTGTAATGCATTCACCGATTCACACCAAACTTGGTGTGTGTTATGACATCTAGGGTCTAAGGTTAATTACGGAGTTTCGGCGCACTGCCCCCTAGTGGTCCGGAGATACTAAAAGCTTGCTTTTTGGCTTATAACGTCTCAACCTTTCGTCCGAAACTCATGAAACTGGTCTCATTACATCCGGCAGAGCATGCCGAGTCGAATGATGTCTGATTTTCACAGGTCAGCCATTTTGGGCGTCGCCCATTTCGATTTTTGGCCAAAAATGCTATATTTTACCAACACATTCACATATCATTACAAAACATGGTATGCATCTTCAACCCCATGCCCTGAAAGTACTCAAAAACGTCTGGAGCAGCGCCACCTTATGGCCAATAGTGCTTGGCCCCTTAATTGCTGCTTGCAGCTATATTTAGGGGCCAAGCACCGTAGGTGCGTAGGCACCTATTGCTTTCGTTAGTGTTCTTATTATTAGGGGCCAAGCACCGTAGGTGCGTAGGCACCTATTGCTTTCGTTAGTGTTCTTATTATTATTATTAGGGGCCAAGCACCGTAGGTGCGTAGGCACCTATTGCTTTCGTTAGTGTTCTTATTATTAGGGGCCAAGCACCGTAGGTGCGTAGGCACCTATTGCTTTCGTTAGTGTTCTTATTATTATTATTATTAGGGGCCAAGCACCGTAGGTGCGTAGGCACCTATTGCTTTCGTTAGTGTTCTTATTATTATTATTATTCTTCTTCTTCTTCTTCTTCTTCCGTTTCTTCCGCCGGATTTGAATGGCAGCCCATATAGGCGTATGCGGGAAAGTTGTATAATTTGGCACAATGATAGAGGCCAGTAATAACATTAATCAGGCCAAATATGAAGTCTCAAAATCAAACTCTCTAGCGCCACCACTTGTCCAAACTTTCACGTATGTTTATCATGATAACTTTTGAACCGAATGGGCTACAATCAAAATTCTTTTTTCCTCTGATTCCTTGGCTCAGTCCTATTCAAACCCACCCTATGACGTCATTTTCCGTCATGAATTTTTTTGCGCTATTTTAAATTTTTCGAAAAACCTATTTGATCGAACTCGTCCTAGGCCGTGTCTCCGATTTTCACCAAAATTGAATCACATGATCTACAGACCATGCCAACCAAAAGTTATGGAATTCAAGTTGATTAGACCAACCGTTTTCGTTTAACTTGCGAACTAATTTAACGTAGAACTTGCGAAAATGGACTTGAGGAGATATCTCCGTAACGCATTCACCGATTCACACCAAACTTTGTGTGTGTTATGACAACTAGGGTCTGAGGTTAATTGCGGAGTTTCGGCGCACTGCCCCCTAGTGGTCCGGAGATACTAAAAACTTGCTTTTTGGCTTATAACGTCTCAACCATTCGTCCGAAACTCATGAAACTGGTCTCATTATATCCGGCAGAGCATGCCGAGTCGAATGATGTCTGATTTTCACAGGTCAGCCATTTTGGGCGTCGCCCATTTCGATTTTTGGCCAAAAATGCTATATTTTACCAACACATTCACATATCATTACAAAACATGGTATGCATCTTCAACCCCATGCCCTGAAAGTACTCAAAAACGTCTGGAGCAGCGCCACCTTATGGCCAATAGTGCTTGGCCCCTTAATTGCTGCTTGCAGCTATATTTAGGGGCCAAGCACCGTAGGTGCGTAGGCACCTATTGCTTTCGTTAGTGTTCTTATTAGGGGCCAAGCACCGTAGGTGCGTAGGCACCTATTGCTTTCGTTAGTGTTCTTATTATTATTATTATTATTATTATTATTATTATTCTTCTTCTTCTTCTTCCGTTTCTTCCGCCGGATTTGAATGGCAGCCCATATAGGCGTATGCGGGAAAGTTGTATAATTTGGCACAATGATAGAGGCCAGTATTAACATTAATCAGGCCAATTATGAAGTCTCAAAGTCAAACTCTCTAGCGCCACCACTTGTCCAAACGTTCACGTATGTTTATCATCATAACTTTTGAACCGAATGGGCTACAATCAAAATTATTTTTTCCTCTGATTCCTTGGCTCAGTCCGATTCAAACCCACCCTATGACGTCATTTTCCGTCATGAATTTTTTCGCGCTATTTTACATTTTTCGAAAAACCTATTTGATCAAACTCGTCCTAGGCCGTGTCTCCGATTTTCACCAAAATTAAATCACATGATCTACAGACCATGCCAACCAAAAGTTATGGAATTCAAGTTGATTAGACCAACCGTTTTCGTTTAACTTACGAACTATTTTAACGTAGAACTTGCGAAAATGGACTTGAGGCGATATCTCTGTAATGCATTCACCGATTCACACCAAACTTGGTGTGTGTTATGACAACTAGGGTCTAAGGTTAATTGCGGAGTTTCGGCGCACTGCCCCCTAGTGGTCCGGAGATACTAAAAACTTGCTTTTTGGCTTATAACGTCTCAACCTTTCGTCCGAAACTCATGAAACTGGTCTCATTACATCCGGCAGAGCATGCCGAGTCGAATGATGTCTGATTTTCACAGGTCAGCCATTTTGGGCATCGCCCATTTCGATTTTTGGCCAAAAATGCTGTATTTTACCAACACATTCACATATCATTACAAAACATGGTATACATCTTCAACCCCATGCCCTGAAAGTACTCAAAAACGTCTGGAGCAGCGCCACCTTATGGCCAATAGTGCTTGGCCCCTTAATTGCTGCTTGCAGCTATATTTATTATTATTATTAGGGGCCAAGCACCGTAGGTGCGTAGGCACCTATTGCTTTCGTTAGTGTTCTTATTATTATTATTATTATTATTATTATTATTATTATTCTTCTTCTTCTTCTTCTTCTTCTTCCGTTTCTTCCGCCGGATTTGAATGGCAGCCCATATAGGCGTATGCGGGAAAGTTGTATAATTTGGCACAATGATAGAGGCCAGTATTAACATTAATCAGGCGAATTATGAAGTCTCAAAATCAAACTCTCTAGCGCCACCACTTGTCCAAACTTTCACGTATGTTTATCATCATAACTTTTGAACCGAATGGGCTACAATCAAAATTCTTTTTCCCTCTGATTCCTTGGCTCAGTCCGATTCAAACCCACCCTATGACGTCATTTTCCGTCATGAATTTTTTCGCGCTATTTTAAATTTTTCGAAAAACCTATTTGATCGAACTCGTCCTAGGCCGTGTCTCCGATTTTCACCAAAATTGAATCACATGATCTACAGACCATGCCAACCAAAAGTTATGGAATTCAAGTTGATTAGACCAACCGTTTTCGTTTAACTTGCGAACTAATTTAACGTAGAACTTGCAAAAATGGACTTGAGGCGATATCTCTGTAACGCATTCACCGATTCACACCAAACTTTGTGTGAGTTATGACAACTAGGGTCTAAGGTTAATTGCGGAGTTTCGTCGCACTGCCCCCTAGTGGTCCGGAGATACTAAAAACTTGCTTTTTGGCTTATAACGTCTCAACCTTTCGTCCGAAACTCATGAAACTGGTCTCATTACATCCGGCAGAGCATGCCGAGTCGAATGCTGTCTGATTTTCACTGGTCAGCCATTTTGGGCGTCGCCCATTTTGATTTTTGGCCAAAAATGCTATATTTTACCAACACATTCACATATCATTACAAAACATGGAATGCATCTTCAACCCCATGCCCTGAAAGTACTCAAAAACGTCTGGAGCAGCGCCACCTTATGGCCAATAGTGCTTGGCCCCTTAATTGCTGCTTGCAGCTATATTTATTATTATTATTCTTCTTCTTCTTCCGTTTCTTCCGCCGGATTTGAATGGCAGCCCATATAGGCGTATGCGGGAAAGTTGTATAATTTGGCACAATGATAGAGGCCAGTATTAACATTAATCAGGCCAATTATGAAGTCTCAAAATCAAACTCTCTAGCGCCACCACTTGTCCAAACTTTCACGTATGTTTATCATCATAACTTTTGAACCGAATGGGCTACAATCAAAATTCTTTTTTCCTCTGATTCCTTGGCTCAGTCCGATTCAAACCCACCCTATGACGTCATTTTCCGTCATGAGTTTTTTTGCGCTATTTTAAATTTTTCGAAAAACCTATTTGATCGAACTCGTCCTAGGCCGTGTCTCCGATTTTCACCAAAATTGAATCACATGATCTACAGACCATGCCAACCAAAAGTTATGGAATTCAAGTTGATTAGACCAACCGTTTTTGTTTAACTTACGAACTAATTTAACGTAGAACTTGCAAAAATAGACTTGAGGCGATATCTCTGTAATGCATTCACCGATTCACACCAAACTTGGTGTGTGTTATGACAACTAGGGTCTAAGGTTAATTGCGGAGTTTCGGCGCACTGCCCCCTAGTGGTCCGGAGATACAAAAAACTTGCTTTTTGGCTTATAACGTCTCAACCTTTCGTCCGAAACTCATGAAACTGGTATCATTACATCCGGCAGAGCATGCCGAGTCGAATGATGTCTGATTTTCACAGGTCAGCCATTTTGGGCGTCGCCCATTTCGATTTTTGGCCAAAAATGCTATATTTTACCAACACATTCACATATCATTACAAAACATGGTATGCATCTTCAACCCCATGCCCTGAAAGTACTCAAAAACGTCTGGAGCAGCGCCACCTTATGGCCAATAGTGCTTGGCCCCTTAATTGCTGCTTGCAGCTATTTATTATTATTATTATTCTTCTTCTTCCGTTTCTTCCGCCGGATTTGAATGGCAGCCCATATAGGCGTATGCGGGAAAGTTGTATAATTTGGCACAATGATAGAGGCCAGTATTAACATTAATCAGGCCAATTATGAAGTCTCAAAATCAAACTCTCTAGCGCCACCACTTGTCCAAACTTTCACATATGTTTATCATCATAACATTTGAACCGAATGGGCTACAATCAAAATTCTTTTTTCCTCTGATTCCTTGGCTCAGTCCGATTCAAACCCACCCTATGACGTCATTTTCCGTCATGAATTTTTTCGCGCTATTTTAAATTTTTCGAAAAACCTATTTGATCGAACTCGTCCTAGGCCGTGTCTCCGATTTTCACCAAAATTAAATCACATGATCTACAGACCATGCCAACCAAAAGTTATGGAATTCAAGCTGATTAGACCAACCGTTTTCGTTTAACTTGCGAACTAATTTAACGTAGAACTTGCGAAAATGGACTTGAGGCGATATCTCTGTAACGCTTTCACCGATTCACACCAAACTTGGTGGGTGTTATGACAACTAGGGTCTAAGGTTAATTGCGGAGTTTCGGCGCACTGCCCCCTAGTGGTCCGGAGATACAGAAAACTTGCTTTTTGGCTTATAACATCTCAACCTTTCGTCCGAAACTCATGAAACTGGTCTCATTACATCCGGCAGAGCATGCCTAGTCGAATGATGTCTGATTTTCACAGGTCAGCCATTTTGGGCGTCGCCCATTTCTATTTTTGGCCAAAAATGCTATATTTTACCAACACATTCACATATCATTAGAAAACATGGTATGCATCTTCAACCCCATGCCCTGAAAGTACTCAAAAAGGTCTGGAGCAGCGCCACCTTATGGCCAATAGTGCTTGGCCCCTTAATTGCTGCTTGCAGCTATATTTATTATTATTATTCTTCTTCTTCCGTTTCTTCCGCCGGATTTGAATGGCAGCCCATATAGGCGTATGCGGGAAAGTTGTATAATTTGGCACAATGATAGAGGCCAGTATTAACATTAATCAGGCCAATTATGAAGTCTCAAAATCAAACTCTCTAGCGCCACCACTTGTCCAAACTTTCACGTATGTTTATCATCATAACTTTTGAACCGAATGGGCTACAATCAAAATTCTTTTTTCCTCTGATTCCTTGGCTCAGTCCGATTCAAACCCACCCTATGACGTTATTTTCCGTCATGACTTTTTTCGCGCTATTTTAAATTTTTCGAAAAACCTATTTGATCGAACTCGTCCTAGGCCGTGTCTCAGATTTTCACCAAAATTGAATCACATGATCTACAGACCATGCCAACCAAAAGTTATGGAATTCAAGTTGATTAGACCAACCGTTTTCGTTTAACTTACGAACTAATTTAACGTAGAACTTGCGAAAATGGACTTGAGGCGATATCTCTGTAATGCATTCACCGATTTACACCAAACTTGGTGTGTGTTATGACAACTAGGGTCTAAGGTTAATTGCGGAGTTTCGGCGCACTGCCCTCTAGTGGTCCGGAGATACTAAAAACTTGCTTTTTGGCTTATAACGTCTCAACCTTTCGTCCGAAACTCATGAAACTGGTCTCATTACATCCGGCAGAGCATGCCGAGTCGAATGATGTCTGATTTTCACAGGTCAGCCATTTTGGGCGTCGCCCATTTCGAATTTTGGCCAAAAATGCTATATTTTACCAACACATTCACATATCATTACAAAACATGGTATACATCTTCAACCCCATGCCCTGAAAGTACTCAAAAACGTCTGGAGCAGCGCCAGCTTATGGCCAAAAGTGCTTGGCCCCTTAATTGCTGCTTGCAGCTATATTTATTATTATTATTCTTCTTCTTCTTCTTCCGTTTCTTCCGCCGGATTTGAATGGCAGCCCATATAGGCGTATGCGGGAAAGTTGTATAATTTGGCACAATGATAGAGGCCAGTATTAACATTAATCAGGCCAATTATGAAGTCTCAAAATCAAACTCTCTAGCGCCACCACTTGTCCAAACTTTCACGTATGTTTATCATCATAACTTTTGAACCGAATGGGCTACAATCAAAATTCTTTTTTCCTCTGATTCCTTGGCTCAGTCCAATTCAAACACACCCTATGACGTCATTTTCCGTCATGACTTTTTTCGCGCTATTTTAAATTTTTCGCAAAACCTATTTGATCGAACTCGTCCTAGGCCGTGTCTCCGATTGTCACCAAAATTTAATCACATGATCTACAGACCATGCCAACCAAAAGTTATGGAATTCAAGTTGATTAGACCAACCGTTTTCGTTTAACTTGCGAACTAATTTAACGTAGAACTTGCGAAAATGGACTTGAGGCGATATCTCTGTAACGCATTCACCGATTCACACCAAACTTGGTGTGTGTTATGACAACTAGGGTCTAAGGTTAATTGCGGAGTTTCGGCACACTGCCCCCTAGTGGTCCGGAGATACTAAAAACTTGCTTTTTGGCTTATAACGTCTCAACCTTTCGTCCGAAACTCATGAAACTGGTCTCATTACATTCGGCAGAGCATGCCGAGTCGAATGATGTCTGATTTTCACAGGTCAGCCATTTTGGGCGTCGCCCATTTCGATTTTTGTCCAAAAATGCTATATTTTACCAACACATTCACATATCATTACAAAACATGGTATGCATCTTCAACCCCATGCCCTGAAAGTACTCAAAAACGTCTGGAGCAGCGCCACCTTATGGCCAATAGTGCTTGGCCCCTTAATTGCTGCTTGCAGCTATATTTATTATTATTATTATTATTATTATTATTCTTCTTCTTCTTCTTCCGTTTCTTCCGCCGGATTTGAATGGCAGCCCATATAGGCGTATGCGGGAAAGTTGTATAATTTGGCACAATGATAGAGGCCAGTATTAACATTAATCAGGCCAATTATGAAGTCACAAAATCAAACTCTCTAGCGCCACCACTTGTCCAAACTTTCACGTATGTTTATCATCATAACTTTTGAACCGAATGGGCTACAATCAAAATTCTTTTTTCCTCTGATTCCTTGGCTCAGTCCGATTCAAACGCACCCTATGACGTCATTTTCCGTCATGACTTTTTTCGCGCTATTTTAAATTTTTCGAAAAACCTATTTGATCGAACTCGTCCTAGGCCGTGTCTCAGATTTTCACCAAAATTGAATCAAATGATCTACAGACCACGCCAACCAAAAGTTATGGAATTCAAGTTGATTACACCAACCGTTTTCGTTTAACTTGCAAACTAATTTAACGTAGAACTTGCAAAAAAGGACTTGAGGCGATATCTCTGTAACGCATTCACCGATTCACACCAAACTTGGTGTGTGTTATGACAACTAGGGTCTAAGGTTAATTGCGGAGTTTCGGCGCACTGCCCCCTAGTGGTCCGGAGATACATAAAACTTGCTTTTTGGCTTATAACGTCTCAACCTTTCGTCCGAAACTCATGAAACTGGTCTCATTACATCCGGCAGAGCATGCCGAGTCGAATGATGTCTGATTTTCACAGGTCAGCCATTTTGGGCGTCGCCCATATCGATTTTTGGCCAAAAATGCTATATTTAACCAACACATTCACATATCATTACAAAACTTGGTATGCATCTTCAACCCCATGCCCTGAAAGTACTCAAAAACGTCTGGAGCAGCGCCACCTTATGGCCAATAGTGCTTGGCCCCTTAATTGCTGCTTGCAGCTATATTTAGGGGCCAAGCACCGTAGGTGCGTAGGCACCTATTGCTTTCGTTAGTGTTCTTATTATTATTATTATTATTCTTCTTCCGTTTCTTCCGCCGGATTTGAATGGCAGCCCATATAGGCGTATGCGGGAAAGTTGTATAATTTGGCACAATGATAGAGGCCAGTATTAACATTAATCAGGCCAATTATGAAGTCTCAAAATCAAACTCTCTAGCGCCACCACTTGTCCAAACTTTCACGTATGTTTATCATCATAACTTTTGAACCGAATGGGCTACAATCAAAATTCTTTTTTCCTCTGATTCCTTGGCTCAGCCCGATTCAAACCCACCCTATGACGTCATTTTCCGTCATGAATTTTTTCGCGCTATTTTAAATTTTTCGAAAAACCTATTTGATCGAACTCGTCCTAGGCCGTGTCTCCGATTTTCACCAAAATTGAATCACATGATCTACAGACCATGCCAACCAAAAGTTATGGAATTCAAGTTGATTTGACCAACCGTTTTCGTTTAACTTGCGATCAAATTTAACGAAGGACTTGCAAAAATGGACTTGAGACGATATCTCCGTAACGCATTCACCAATTCACACCAAACTTGGTGTGTGTTATGACAACTAGGGTCTGAGGTTACAGGCAGAGTTTCGGCGCACTGCCCCCTAGTGGTCCGGAGATACAAAAAACTTGCTTTTTGGCTTATAACATCTCAACCTTTCGTCCGAAACTCATAAAACTGGTCTCATTACATCCGGCAGAGCATGTCGAGTTGAATGATGTCTGATTTTCACAGGTCAGCCATTTTGGGCGTCGCCCATTTTGATTTTTGGCCAAAAATGCTATATTTTACTACCATATTCACATATTATTACAAAACATGGTATGCATCTGGCACATTAATAGAGGACAGTATTAACAATAATCATACCAAATATGAAATCTCAAAATCAAACTCTCTAGCGCCACCACTTGTCCAAATGTTCATGTATGTTTATCATGATAACTTTTGAACCAAATGGGCTACAATCAAAATTCTTTTTTCCCCTGATTCCTTGGCTCAGTCCAATTCAAACGCAACCTATGACGTCATTTTCCGTCATGGATTTTGTCGCGCTATTTAAAATTATTCAAAAATTCTAGTTGATTGAACTCGTCCTAGGCCGTTTCTCCGATTATCACCCAAATTGAATCACATGATCTACAGACCATGCCAACCAAAAGTTATGGAATTCAAGTTGATTTGACCAACCGTTTTTGTTTAACTTGCAATCAAATTTTACGTAGAACTTGTGAAAATGAACTTGAGACGATATCTCCGTAACGCATTCACCGATTCACACCAAACTTGGTGTGTGTTATGACAACTAGGTTCTGAGGTTATATGCAGAGTTTCGGCGCACTGCCCCCTAGTGGTCCGGAGATACAAAAAACTTGCTTTTTGGCTTATAACGTCTCAACCTTTCGTCCCAAACTCATAAAACTGGTCTCATTACATCCGGCAGAGCATGCCGAGTCGAATGATGTCTGATTTTCACAGGTCAGCCATTTTGGGTGTCGCCCATTTCGATTTTTGGCCAAAAATGCTATATTTTACCAACACATTCACATATCATTACAAAACATGGTATGCATCTTCAACCCCATGCCCTGAAAGTACTCAAAAACGTCTGGAGCAGCGCCACCTTATGGCCAATAGTGCTTGGCCCCTTAATTGCTGCTTGCAGCTATATTTATTAGGGGCCAAGCACCGTAGGTGCGTAGGCACCTATTGCTTTCGTTAGTGTTCTTATTATTATTATTCTTCTTCCGTTTCTTCCGCCGGATTTGAATGGCAGCCCATATAGGCGTATGCGGGAAAGTTGTATAATTTGGCACAATGATAGAGGCCAGTATTAACATTAATCAGGCCAATTATGAAGTCTCAAAATCAAACTCTCTAGCGCCACCACTTGTCCAAACTTTCACGTATGTTTATCATCATAACTTTTGAACCGAATGGGCTACAATCAAAATTCTTTTTTCCTCTGATTCCTTGGCTCAGTCCGATTCAAACCCACCCTATGACGTCATTTTCCGTCATGAATTTTTTCGCGCTATTTTAAATTTTTCGAAAAACCTATTTGATCGAACTCGTCCTAGGCCATGTCTCCGATTTTCACCAAAATTGAATCACATGATCTACAGACCATGCCAACCAAAAGTTATGGAATTCAAGTTGATCAGACCAACCGTTTTTGTTTAACTTGCGAACTAATTTAACAAAGAACTTGCGAAAATGGACTTGAGGCAATATCTCTGTAACGCATTCACCGATTCACACCAAACTTGGTGTGTGTTATGACAACTAGGGTCTAAGGTTAATTGCGGAGTTTCGGCGCACTGCCCCCTAGTGGTCCGGAGATACTAAAAACTTGCTTTTTGGCTTATAACGTCTCAACCTTTCGTCCAAAACTCATGAAACTGGTCTCATTACATCCGGCAGAGCATGCCGAGTCGAATGATGTCTGATTTTCACAGGTCAGCCATTTTGGGCGTCGCCCATTTCGATTTTTGGCCAAAAATGCTAAATTTTACCAACACATTCACATATCATTACACAACATTGTATGCATCTTCAACCCCATGCCCTGAAAGTACTCAAAAACGTCTGGAGCAGCGCCACCTTATGGCCAATAGTGCTTGGCCCCTTAATTGCTGCTTGCAGCTATATTTATTATTATTATTCTTCTTCTTCTTCTTCTTCTTCCGTTTCTTCCGCCGGATTTGAATGGCAGCCCATATAGGCGTATGCGGGAAAGTTGTATAATTTGGCACAATGATAGAGGCCAGTATTAACATTAATCAGGCCAATTATGAAGTCTCAAAATCAAACTCTCTAGCGCCACCACTTGTCCAAACTTTCACGTATGTTTATCATCATAACTTTTGAACCGAAAGGGCTACAATCAAAATTCTTTTTTCCTCTGATTCCTTGGCTCAGTCCGATTCAAACCCACCCTATGACGTCATTTTCCGTCATGACTTTTTTCGCGCTATTTTAAATTTTTCGAAAAACCTATTTGATCGAACTCGTCCTAGGCCGTGTCTCAGATTTTCACCAAAATTGAATCAAATGATCTACAGACCACGCCAACCAAAAGTTATGGAATTCAAGTTGATTTGACCAACCGTTTTCGTTTAACTTACGAACTAATTTAACGTAGAACTTGCGATAATGGACTTGAGGCGATATCTCTGTAATGCATTCACTGATTCACACCAAACTTGGTGTGTGTTATGACAACTAGGGTCTAAGGTTAATTGCGGAGTTTCGGCGCACTGCCCCCTAGTGGTCCGGAGATACTAAAAACTTGCTTTTTGGCTTATAACGTCTCAACCTTTCGTCCGAAACTCATGAAACTGGTCTCATTACATCCGGCAGAGCATGCCGAGTCGAATGATGTCTGATTTTCACAGGTCAGCCATTTTGGGCGTCGCCCATTTCGATTTTTGGCCAAAAATGCTATATTTTACCAACACATTCACATATCATTACAAAACATGGTATGCATCTTCAACCCCATGCCCTGAAAGTACTCAAAAACGTCTGGAGCAGCGCCACCTTATGGCCAATAGTGCTTGGCCCCTTAATTGCTGCTTGCAGCTATATTTATTATTATTATTCTTCTTCTTCTTCTTCTTCTTCCGTTTCTTCCGCCGGATTTGAATGGCAGCCCATATAGGCGTATGCGGGAAAGTTGTATAATTTGGCACAATGATAGAGGCCAGTATTAACATTAATCAGGCCAATTATGAAGTCTCAAAATCAAACTCTCTAGCGCCACCACTTGTCCAAACTTTCACGTATGTTTATCATCATAACTTTTGAACCGAATGGGCTACAATCAAAATTCTTTTTTCCTCTGATTCCTTGGCTCAGTCCAATTCAAACGCACCCTATGACGTCATTTTCCGTCATGACTTTTTTCGCGCTATTTTAAATTTTTCGCAAAACCTATTTGATCGAACTCGTCCTAGGCCGTGTCTCCGATTTTCACCAAAATTGAATCACATGATCTACAGACCATGCCAACCAAAAGTTATGGAATTCAAGTTGATTAGACCAACCGTTTTCGTTTAACTTGCGAACTAATTTAACGTAGAACTTGCGAAAATGGACTTGAGGCGATATCTCTGTAACGCATTCACCGATTCACACCAAACTTGGTGTGTGTTATGACAACTAGGGTCTAAGGTTAATTACGGAGTTTCGGCGTACTGCCCCCTAGTGGTCGGGAGATACTAAAAACTTGCTTTTTGGCTTATAACGTCTCAACCTTTCGTCCGAAACTCATGAAACTGGTCTCATTACATCCGGCAGAGCATGCCAGGTCGAATGATGTCTGATTTTCACAGGTCAGCCATTTTGGGTGTCGCCCATTTCGATTTTTGGAAAAAAATGCTATATTTTACCAACACATTCACATATCATTACAAAACATGGTATGCATCTTCAACCCCATGCCCTGAAAGTACTCAAAAACGTCTGGAGCAGCGCCACCTTATGGCCAATAGTGCTTGGCCCCTTAATTGCTGCTTGCAGCTATATTTATTAGGGGCCAAGCACCGTAGGTGCGTAGGCACCTATTGCTTTCGTTAGTGTTCTTATTATTATTATTATTATTATTATTATTATTCTTCTTCTTCCGTTTCTTCCGCCGGATTTGAATGGCAGCCCATATAGGCGTATGCGGGAAAGTTGTATAATTTGGCACAATGATAGAGGCCAGTATTAACATTAATCAGGCCAAATATGAAGTCTCAAAATTAAACTCTCTAGCGCCACCACTTGTCCAAACTTTCACGTATGTTTATCATCATAACTTTTGAACCGAAAGGGCTACAATCAAAATTCTTTTTTCATCTGATTCCTTGGCTCAGTCCGATTCAAACCCACCCTATGACGTCATTTTCCGTCATGAATTTTTTCGCGCTATTTTAAATTTTTCGAAAAACCTATTTGATCGAACTCGTCCTAGGCCGTGTCTCCGATTTTCACCAAAATTGAATCACATGATCTACAGACCATGCCAACCAAAAGTTATGGAATTCAAGTTGATTAGACCAACCGTTTTCGTTTAACTTGCGAACTAATTTAACGTAGAACTTGCGAAAATGGACTTGAGGCGATATCTCCGTAACGCATTCACCGATTCACACCAAACTTGGTGTGTATTATGACAACTAGGGTCTAAGGTTAATTGCGGAGTTTCGGCGCACTGCCCCCTAGTGGTCCGGAGATACTAAAAACTTGCTTTTTGGCTTATAACGTCTCAACCTTTCATCCGAAACTCATGAAACTGGTCTCATTACATCCGGCAGAGCATGCCGAGTCGAATGATGTCTGATTTTCACAGGTCAGCCATTTTGGGCGTCGCCCATTTCGATTTTTGGCCAAAAATGCTAAATTTTACCAACACATTCACATATCATTACACAACATTGTATGCATCTTCAACCCCATGCCCTGAAAGTACTCAAAAACGTCTGGAGCAGCGCCACCTTATGGCCAATAGTGCTTGGCCCCTTAATTGCTGCTTGCAGCTATATTTAGGGGCCAAGCACCGTAGGTGCGTAGGCACCTATTGCTTTCGTTAGTGTTCTTATTATTATTATTATTATTATTATTATTATTATTATTCTTCTTCTTCTTCTTCTTCTTCCGTTTCTTCCGCCAGATTTGAATGGCAGCCCATATAGGCGTATGCGGGAAAGTTGTATAATTTGGCACAATGATAGAGGCCAGTATTAACATTAATCACACCAAACATGAAGTCTCAAAATCAAACTCTCTAGCGCCACCACTTGTCCAAACTTTCACGTATGTTTATCATCATAACTTTTGAACCGAATGGGCTACAATCAAAATTCTTTTTTCCTCTGATTCCTTGGCTCAGTCCGATTCAAACGCACCCTATGACGTCATTTTCCGTCATGAATTTTTTCGCGCTATTTTAAATTTTTCGAAAAACCTGTTTGATCGAACTCGTCCTAGGCCGTGTCTCCGATTTTCACCAAAATTGAATCACATGATCTACAGACCATGCCAACCAAAAGTTATGGAATTCAAGTTGATTTGACCAACCGTTTTTGTTTAACTTCCGAACTAATTTAACGTTGAACTTGCAAAAATGGACTTGAGGCGATATCTCTGTAACGCATTTACCGATTCACACCAAACTTGGTGAGTGTTATGACGACTAGGGTCTAAGGTTAATTGCGGAGTTTCGGCGCACTGCCCCCTAGTGGTCCGGAGATACAAAAAACTTGCTTTTTGGCTTATAACGTCTCAACCTTTCGTCCGAAACTCATGAAACTGGTCTCATTACATCCGGCAGAGCATGCGGAGTCGAATGATGTCTGATTTTCACAGGTCAGCCATTTTGGGCGTCGCCCATTTCGATTTTTGGCCAAAAATGCTATATTTTACCAACATATTCACATATCATTACAAAACATGGTATACATCTTCAACCCCATGCCCTGAAAGTACTCAAAAACGTCTGGAGCAGCGCCACCTTATGGCCAATAGTGCTTGGCCCCTTAATTGCTGCTTGCAGCTATATTTATTATTATTCTTCTTCTTCTTCCGTTTCTTCCGCCGGATTTGAATGGCAGCCCATATAGGCGTATGCGGGAAAGTTGTATAATTTGGCACAATGATAGAGGCCAGTATTAACATTAATCAGGCCAATTATGAAGTCTCAAAATCAAACTCTTTAGCGCCACCACTTGTCCAAACTTTCACGTATGTTTATCATGATAACTTTTGAACCGAATGGGCTACAATCAAAATTCTTTTTTCCTCTGATTCCTTGGCTCAGTCCTATTCAAACCCACCCTATGACGTCATTTTCCGTCATGAATTTTTTCGCGCTATTTTAAATTTTTCGAAAAACCTATTTGATCGAACTCGTCCTAGGCCGTGTCTCCGATTTTCACCAAAATTGAATCACATGATCTACAGACCATGCCAACCAAAAGTTATGGAATTCAAGTTGATTTGACCAACCGTTTTCGTTTAACTTGCGAACTAATTTAATGTAGAACTTGCGAAAATGGACTTGAGGCGATATCTCTGTAACGCATTCACCGATTCACACCAAACTTGGTGTGTGTTATGACAACTAGGGTCTAAGGTTAATTACGGAGTTTCGACGCACTGCCCCCTAGTGGTCTGGAGATACTAAAAACTTGCTTTTTGGCTTATAACGTCTCAACCTTTCGTCCGAAACTCATGAAACTGGTCTTATTACATCCGGCAGAGCATGCCGAGTCGAATGATGTCTGATTTTCACAGATCAGCCATTTTGGGCGTCGCCCATTTCGATTTTTGGCCAAAAATGCTATATTTTACCAACACATTCACATATCATTACAAAACATGGTATGCATCTTCAACCCCATGCCCTGAAAGTACTCAAAAACATCTGGAGCAGCGCCACCTTATGGCCAATAGTGCTTGGCCCCTTAATTGCTGCTTGCAGCTATATTTGGTGTTGTTATTTTTAAGTTCATGAGTGGTTGTGTAAGCATTTCACTGCAAATCATACTGTATATGCAGCCCAGGCTGACTGTGGGTACCAACCCCTGTATACATTTCTGGAGAGTGCAAAATACGTCCCAGGAGGTACGTTTATTTTGAAGTTTTTGTTTTCGCAAATCTACCAGAGGTTACTGTGCAAGCTTTTTCAAAATCTCAACCTGTGAGTGCCATTTGCACCTGCTCTTCTCATGTAAATCCACAAGAGGCCGCTGTTAACTGACTGACCGACTGAACGAACCGATCCACCCACCTCCTTCTCTAAACCCAACCAATAGTGTTTTCAAAAGTACAGACTGACTTGCACAGCCTCTTCCCTAAACCCAACCGACAACGTTTTCAAAAGCACCGACTGACCCACCCTCTCACTTCTCTAAACCCAAATGACAGCATTTTCACAAGCAATCCAGAAAAAGAAAAGCCTTCGTTGTTGCCTGATTTTACCAGGTTTTCAGATCTTACCACGTACTCACACTGTTATTTACTTGTTTATTTTACTTTTTGGCTTTTGTTTTTGTTTTACCCGCTTTCTGGAATCATTCTTGGCCAAACTCGAACCCCATCGTCACGGTCAACTCTGCTCTGCCTCCCAAGTCCGCAATATACAGGGCGAGCCACTGGGCAAACTGGTAACAGCGAAAAAGCTGTGCAAACTGCGGTAAAGGGTCAGCTGGTAGCTCAAACAGAAACAGAAGCCGTCGGAGGCTTCATACCACCCCAAATTCGTTTTAAAGACGAAATGCAGCCATACGTACCTCTGGTCACATAATTCTCGCTCCCTAGAAATGTATACGGGGGTACGTAGCCCATGTTGTGTATATGACTATCCATGTGACAAATACAATTTGAATTTGTAAGGATTGTGAAATATTTCAATATGCTACAAGTATCTCTTCAGCAAAACCTTAAATAACAAATTAAAGGAGCAGCGCAAAAAAGCTTTTTTTACTTTTTGTCCTGTTTCAAGTTCAAATATTTAAAGATTCTTAAATAAAGAAGCATTTTCTAGACAAGTTGAAAATATATATTTTTTTAGAAATAATGTCAAAAAAATGTTAAAAAGCTAAATTATCTGGATGTAATCTTATTTCAAAGAGAAAACAAGATCATTTTAATTACCCCACTGGAAGATTATTTTCCCATTTTAAGCAAAAACTAACTTATTTTTCAGTTATTATTTCTGAAAAGAAGACAGTGTTTTTATCCTGTCTAGAAAATGCTTCTTGATTCAGGTATTTTTAGATATTTGGACTTGAAACAAGACAATTCTAAGTAACAAAAGGCATTTTAGTGCAATGTGCATTTGAATTGTTAAACATTTACACGGTTCATTAAATGCCTTTTAAAACTAAAGCTTTTTTACATACAGTTGAAGTCAGAATTATTAGCCCCCCTTTTAATTTCCCAAAATATGTTTAACAGAGCATGGAAATGTTCACAGTATGTCTGATAATATTTTTTCTTCAGGAGAAAGTCTTATTTGTTTTATTTCGGCAACAATAAAAGCAGTTATACATTTTTTAAACACCATTTACAAGTACAAAATGATTAAAATTATTATGCACCAAGTACAAAATTATTAGCCCCTTTAAGCTATAATTTTTTTTCAATAGTCTACAGAACAAACCATCGCTATACAATAACTTGCCTTATTACCCTTACCTGCCTAGCTAACCTAGTTACCCTAGTTAAGCCTTTAAATGTCACTTTAAGCTGTAGAGAAGTGTCTTGAAAAATATCTAGTCAAATATTAGTTACTGTCATCATGGCAAAGATAAAATAAATCAGCTATAAGAAATGAGTTTTTAAAACTATTATTTGATTAGATTAGGATATGATTAGAAATGTGTTGAAAAAAATCAGCTTTCCGTTAAACAGAAATTGGGGAAAAAATAAACAGGGGGTCTAATAATTCAGGGGGGCTAATAATTCTGACTTCAACTGTATTTCATTTTTATTCATTTTACTTTTTTTTTTCGAATGCAGAATAAAACAAGTGATTAATTAAAATAAAGTCAAAATAATATGAGAGGTTCTTATAATTCAACATTTCAGATATACCTGTATGAGACAGTGATTATTATGCATTGAACAATGTAACTTACCTGCTGAACTTTACCCTTCACATCTTTAAATATGATCTCATAATTTCTGTCTTGTCTGTTTACCAATGTCGGAATCCCCTGAAGCAGACAAAAACAAACAAACAAAAAAAACAGTAAGTGAAAGAGAATTATGCATTTACCTATTTGCATAACAGAGAGGAGAAAATAGGTATTGAACTTGTTTTTTTCCTGTGAATAATATTTCTAAAGAAGCTGTTGACATGGAATTGAACCAGATTTAGGTAAAAACCCAAACATTACAAATGTAAAAATAAAACAAAACCCCCAAAAACATGAAATATTAGTTATGTGTAATAATGAAATGTAGGAAAATGTACTGAACTACTGAAACATGGTAATGCTTTGTATAAAGGACAGCTTAAAGACACCTCTCATATAGAGAATGAAGTCACATGCATTGCTCAGGTGTGAGTTTGTCAAAGACTTCAACAGAGAGTAAACATCTTGATGGTCCTGTGGGTCTCATCTATAAAACCTGATCTTTAGTTTGTATTTTATATTGGATTTTAATTCAGGTCAGGTGAGTGGCTGGGCCATTCTACAGCTTGATTTTCTTTCTCTGAAAGCATTTGAGAGTTTCCTTTGCTGTGTTTTTGATCATGGTCAGGCTGAAATGTCCACCCTGGTTTTACCTTCATCATCCTGCTAATGTAGATGTTGGACTGAAGCAGCTGATATTAACTTACGCTGATGAAGGCAATAGGGTTGCTGAAGAAATACTGAGAGATTCCAGCTGCTGTCTGGGCGTTCACTGCCTTTCCACACCTCCCTTTCTTCATGTGTTCAATTGTTTTTCCCTGTGTCATTCCATTTTATTATGCATAGCTTAATTTGTAAACTAATTAGCCTTGTTTTCTTAGCATATATGGATTTGTTTGCTTGTTACCAACATCTGGTCAACATTTCAAGTCAACAGCACCTTTATAAATGTTTTCTGAGAAAAATGGTAACGTGTTCAGTACTTATTTTCCCTGCTGTATACATACCATAAAAACAGTCTTAAGTTACACAAGTAAATTTGTAGGAATAGCCAGCAATACACTGTATGAGACATATTTTTAGACTGATGTGTCAAAAACACATCATTAAAGACTATTTGTACATGTATTGCTAGGATCTTGATCTGTACAACCATATAAGGCAGTTTTCTCAATGTTTCTCAATTCCAGATGTTCAAAAATGCATCTTAACCAAATTTTGTCCAATCCTAGCTTACCATAAATCAATGGAACTCTTATTTATTTGGCTTTCATGTGTATAAATCTCTTTTTTTTTTTTAAGTGTCCCTTTTTTGACTGGTTTTGTGGTCAAATACATCTCTTTAGGTGCCATAACATACATTAATTGTGATGAGTGGTTTGCCTTGAAGAAAGCGGGTGAGGATCTGTTGCTGAATCTTGGGCAGGTCGTACTCCAGCAGTGTTTCCTGTCCACACTCCATGCTGTACTGGCAGTTGGCAAGCACCAGGGGCAGCAGATCCCGGTCATACTCATAACGGATAACATGCAGCTCTGTCAGTTCTGCTGGGCTTATCTTGTAACTGGAAAAGGGGACAAAAATAATATGGAGAAATATAGCATGCATCTAGGAAATTAGGCACATCATTAACTTTATTGTAATTTCTATGATGAAAAAAGGACATATTGTAAAATGCAGTAAAATTAAGTATATGTAGTATTGCACTTTAATAGACTAAATTAACCTCTTCAGACCTGATTTATGTTCTGACATGAATTGTGTCCGAAAAAAAATACATAATCACTTCAATAAATGGGATGAAATAGTTATTTTACATGTTTAAATTATCATTGGTGGTCATTTTTGTCATCCATTTCAGTAGACTTTAGATCTTATGTTTGTCTCAAAAATATATTACCATAACATTTTTAGACTTTCCCCGGGATGTTAAGGAGTGTGATTACCTATAGTTGGGGGAACATTATTGGAAACTATTTCACATATCTACAGACAATTTAGGATGAGTTACACCATGATTAACTGTATTAAGAGTTATGGATTTGTTCTAATAAATGACTCTAGATTATTAGTGACTACTAGGGATGCAACAATACAGTTAGCCCACAGTTCAATGCATACCTTGGTTTTTTAACACTGTTTTCGGTTCAGTTCGGTTCTGTTCTTATGGCTTGACACAAGTTTTTTTGTTTGTTTTTTTTTTTGTTATGGTAATAGGAACAGTAAGAGGTTAAGGAAAAAATAAACAATTTATTGCAATACTTTGTTTTACTTAAAAGCCAAGAAAAGTACACAAGTTCCTAGTGTACTGTATAAAAAAATAACACTGAAATCTCACAGCTGCTGGTAGCCCATGTACAAACTTGGGAAAAACATAAAATCCTACACTTTGAAAATAAACATACATGTGAAGTTAATAAAGATAAATTGGCCATTTCAAATAACATATTTGCACTTAAGTAAACATAAATAAACCATCTTAATTATCTCGTTGCTGAAAAAGGTGCGAGATGGTAGTCTGTAACGCGGATCGAGTGCTTTTATAAGATGACAAAAGCCCACATCTCCAATCATCGAAAACAAATTGTTTTGTGGAGGACTTTATTACCTTCTCTGCTATTCTGCCTTCAGACAGTGATATTGCTGGGTGATTTGAATTTTTGAATTTAAACGTACTACTGGGTCGTTAGAAAAGTATGTTCTATACCAGGGGTTGGCAACCCAAAATGTTGAAAGAGCCATATTGGACCAAAAAAAAAAAAAAAACAAATATGTCTGTACCCACAAAAAATGTAAAGCCTTATATAAGCCTTATAATGAAGGAAACACATGCTGTGTGTATCTATATTAGCTATATTAGCCTACTATCAAAATGACTAAATTGGCTACAAATACATAATGAGCCTTCATGATTAAATAGCCACTGAAATCAGGTGGTTGGTGTTTATTTTGTTGTCATTAAAACACTTCAGCACAGCCTCTTGTCTTTTAGTGTTATTAATTTGATCATTTCTTCTTGCGGCCCATCAGAGTTCACATACCTGCATAAAAGCGCATTGAATATCGGTCACATCACAGGCAATTGAGTATGCTGGCACTGAATTAATGTCCTTGGTTTGCTGATTGGTGATGTTACCTGCCAATTTAATAGCCCTTTCCTTCACTGTCTTAGTGGAGAGAGGTATATCTTTATTTTTTTGTATTATCTTGGTTTTGTTTTTAAAGTTTGCAAATAGGTGTTCTAATATGTCATACCATCTTTGAACGGTTTTCCATGCTTTATTATCTCCTGGTTTGTTTACAACAGCCACCTGCCTGGTATCCCACCCTGCTGATAGAAACGTGTGTCGCAGGCTATGACGCAAATCTTCGTTGACAGAAATGTTGAAATTAAATATTAATTCTACACATTTTGACAGCATTTGAAAACAAAAATGTTTGTCCTCCTATAGAAATCATATTAAAACAAAAAAATATATTAACCTTCCCCATCTTTTTGCATTTTCAAACATTTTTGAAAAAGCTCCAGGGAGCCACAAGGGCAACGCTAAAGAGCCGCATGCGGCTCTAGAACCGCGGGTTGCTGATCCCTGTTCTATACAGTATGAATTTGAAAAGTATGAATGGAATTCGGACGTACTACATCCGCCATTTTGTCATGGTCACGTGACCTACCTGCGTCAGTTGCGTCGCCTCACTTCCATTCATGAATCCTCTCACGGGGCATTATGGGATAGCGCAGCATGCATGGGATGCGCACTTCAGAATCTCGCCGGAAGTAGTAAGTCATCCGGGTACTTCTCGACTACTGATTTTCGATTTCTATGAATTTGGACATACTACTCGTCTCGAATACTGATTTTAGCGTACTATATAGTATGGAAGTATGCGGTTTCGGACGCAGCCATGGTTATATGTGTAAAGCACAGTTATTTTTTTTGTTCACTGTTTATTCTTTCATTGGCATTATACTCAACGGCAAAACCGAAATGTCCTTACACCGCAGATTTAAAAGACGCCGGGGCTTCCTCGTACTGTTGCCTCACTTCTTCACCGCCGCTAGTCCAGGTTAAAGTGTGGAATGATGGTTAGCGCCCCCTAACTTTAGAGCATAGTGATTGGATATTTACTCGCAGGGAGGAGTTTCCTCATCTCAGCTCATAGACTTACAGGCACACACAAACAGTCAATTCAGGGAGATATAAAACGCAAATAAATTATTTAAACGTAAAACCGAGAAAACCACAATTCACAAGCACGTATTAAACCGTGGAGGTCGTACCGAACGGTTCAATATTATATTGAGAAATTGTGGCATCCCTAGTGACTACTATATGAAGCAACACAATTGGCAATGGATATCTGATGAATCTCTTACTCTGAGTCATCTCCGGTGTGTTTTTCCACAGTGTACATCAGGTCATTGTGAATGGTGATGAGGTAACTGACGAGGGCAGTGGAGCACAGGCCCAGGCCACGTCTCTGTGGCAGCAGCACCTGCAGGTCAGCATCCAGACCAAGATCCTTCTCAGTGTAGTCAGCCGGAAGCTTGATCTCTCCTTTCAGAAACAGATCATTCCATGTATCAATTTATGTATCAAACAGGGTCACATCTTCAAGAAATGATCTGGTTTTTCTGCACTGATAAGTGATTTTAGCAAAGACGACATGTTACACAATATGAAAAGAACACGATTTTGTGTCATTAGTTAAGCAGTTAAGGTTATTTCTGTCTATAGTTTACCTTTTAATTCATAGATCACATTTTATAAGCAATCATTTGCAAATTCTGTCAGTTTTTTAAATATGTTTTTTTTTAAATAGAAATACGGGTTTAAGTAAAAATAAATGATGGCTTACCTGTGTTAGCCAGAGATACCCTTATTTGGTTCCACGTTGTCAAGAAGATTTTGATGCGCTTTTCATACCAAGCAGTGAGTGAAGCTGTTTAATGAAAATATCACTATTACTATGCTGTGCATTGAACATAATCTTTACATATATAAATAGCAAAGTTGCACATATTTGTGCACACACATATGCTTGAACATATACAACACTATGCTTGAACATATACGACACTAAAACATATACAACACTAAAACCAAAAGGTTGGGGGTAAATGTACCCAATGTATGCCTTCTATCAATGGTACCAGTACACATTTGCCAGTTACTCATGCTGCTGGTGTGCTGTTGCACCTCTGGATGGTTTCACTTTGATCAAGTTACTGTATCATGCCAGGTTCACACCAAATGTGAAACGCTCATTCGCAGAACTCGGTTGAAGAACGTGTTTATGGCAAACATGTCATGTAGGTTTTAGATGCATGTCATCTGAGGGCGTAAACGTTGAGCACATTCAGTTCCGGGGTTCCTGCTTTTCCCTAGACAGAGTTCTTGCCCGACAGAGATTTCTCTGGAGTCTCTCAATCATCATACAATGTTATTTACAGTGTGTTAGTTGATGAAAGATGTTCATTTTAATTACAATGACAATTTATCTTGATTTTTAGCACAAAACAAAAACCAATGATCCTTAAAACGTCTTAAAAGTCTTAAAAAGACTTACAAAGTCTAAAATTAGAAAATCGAAATTTAAGGCCTTAAAAATGTTAAATTTGCTGTTCTAGGTCGTAAATATTTTTGCACAGGTCTTACTTTTCCAATGTTCATGTAACGCTACATCTAAAGCTCATTTAAATTCTTTTTTGTTGCTGTTGCTTGGTTTTCGTAGTGTAGTTCTCTATTTCACTAGTCCAATTGTAATTTGCGGTATTACAACTACAAACGAGACCAACATGCAATAGCCAATCAGCTTTCTGTTATTGAACTCAGAGAGCAAGGCGAATGTACAATAACTAGCTTAATTACCCTAACCTGCCTAGTCAAAGTGTACTTTGTCAGTAAGTGTACTTCTTGCCATAATATAATTTCATAATAATATAATATAAACAATTATAATTGTAGAGCAACCCAAGTTCTGTAGTCCTTAATATTTAACTTTAATAGGTAGAACTGTCTTAGATGTGAAAAAAAGCAAGTGATGCATCATTTAGATTAAAAAAATCTTGAATGGTTATAAAAATCTTTATAATAAATTATAAAAATAATAAAAAACTTTTATCTTGAATGATATTAATGATATGACTATGGAAGTTCTGATATGGAAATAATGATATGTTCTGGAAGCTTTCTACTTCTCTGTTTATCTGTCTGATTTTACTGTCTATTTCTTTTGACCGCCCTCTGTCATTTAAAAGAATATCTCAATGGCGAACGCGTCAAGTTTAAAAGCCTCGTCCATTTCATGATGTGTGCGATGTGGCGCCAGGCGAAAGTATAAATCAGCCTTAAGATGTTTGTTTGTTTTTCCTGTAGCTCAATGGTGCATCTAACCTGTCTTTAGTACTGTTCAATTTGAATACATTTGTTTTACCACAAATTTTGTGATTTTGCATTTTCTCTTTATTTGTATGCATGTTTTCAAAATTGCGATATAGGTCTTAAATTTAATACTTAATGGTCTTAAAATGGTCTTAAATTTTACATTATGATATCTGCAGAAACCCTATCAACTTTGCTACAGTAGCAAAGCCTGATATAATCATTTTATAACCAAACACGAAACCTTTCTCCATAAACATTTCACCTGCTTATTTTTTTTCAAAATGGACTTTTTACCTGCTTTCTGGTCTTGCAGGAACTCGCGTATGGTTTTGTAGGTTAAGTCTGTTATGTTCTGGAACTTCTTTACTAAATCCCTCTGTAGAACCAAGATGTCAGGCAGGAACCTCACCAGCCGAAGCTCTGCTTCCTAAAATAAATTGTTAACATCTCATTAGTCTCAAAGTATCCACACCCTAATCTCACACTTTCATTCTCACATCTAAACACAACTTAATGGTATTTTGTGTTTACACAATCATGTTTATCCAACTGTATATTTAGTTTAGCTGGTCTAATCTGTACTAACCTCAGGAAACATGCATAAGGATTGCAAATTCTACCAATATTGTGTCAATATTTACATATTTTCCATAATTACTCATTGATTTTTTTCACAGTTTTAATACTGCAGATGAACGCGCATTTAAGTATAACTATAAGCAGCCAATTAAAATAGTGATTTCTATTTCTATATAACCAAAACACTTTCCTGTTTATACTTTCAATTGTCCTGTCCCATTAAGGGTAAAAATATAAAACAACAACAACAAAAAATCTTAAACAAGCAGAATTCACTGTATATCACTGTATATCACAGAACTGTACATCATGAATCTGTATTGCTGATGAACATCTTACCCTCTGAAGGAATCTCCAGAGGACAGGCAAAGTGTCCCGGCCATTATTCTGCTCCACAATATGGGTAAGACTCATCAGTGAGACCTTATTCCTGCAGCTCCAGATGGATGAATTATGAATGAGGGAGTTCTGAGGCAGAGAACGCAGGAAACGCCCTGGTTCCCCAAATGTCAGCTTCATCACCGGATTAGAAGATACTCGCTCATCTTCCCTGATGAAGGCGTTCACTTCCTTTAGCTGATGCTCCAAAACCTGAGAGAGATTACAATTCAATGAATAATCCTCTCAAATACTTTGGTTTGTTTGCAAGTACTTTTAAAAGGTGGAACAGTTAATCAACCATTCCATCTCATTTAACCAATTGGTTTTTGCCTAATGTTACTTCCCTACTCAATTTACCTGTGATAAAAGTTATCATTCTTATGCGTTTTGTGATCTACTAAAAGATGGAATGTTGTTTACCTTCAGATGATGTGTGATGACGTCATTATTCATGGCATTTTCCCACCCATTTCTTGCATCTTTAGTGGAAAGGTTTGGATCATATGGATCAGGCCCTGCTTACAAGGTGATATTGCTTGAATTAATGAAACAGGACTGGTATGGCAAGTAGCAAATGCAAACTTATAGTTGCAGGTGTTCGTACATTGGCTGGTCTGATGGGGTTCCAGTAGACTGTGGATGGCCAAATGGATGGTAGAGACTGTATCATCCACTCCTTTGCCCAGTGCCTTGCTCAGCTGCTCCATGTCTTTCAAGAGATGTTGCATCAGAAATGCATCAGGATGCACCACAGCAGGCTTGATAATCTGCATTATACTCTGAACAGAAACGGGCAAAGATAGGAGATACTGGTAAAAGTGCCGTCAGAAAAATATTGTCTTCAATTCAAACATATCCATCCATCCATCCATCCATCAAATGCCCCTTTCACACAGTGATACCGGTAAATATCCGGAAAATTTCCGGAACGACTTTACCGGTATATTGAAAAAAGCGCTGTTCACACAGGCGAGGACGTTACGGAAATTTTCCGGAAAAGAGCATTCACACATCCATTCCAAAATACCGGTAAATTCTGACATCATTCACCACAAATGAGCTTTAAACGGCTGCGCTTGTATTTGTAAACATTTGACTATAAATTACAAACTCTGTGGATGATCAATATTGTGAACAACTTTCGCAGGATCACTTTCTCATGTCGAGATTCATAATATGTGCGTGTGCAGGCGCTCACAGGCTGTTTTCACAGGCACACGCAAAGCTTGAAGGTAAACAAACAACGGCTTATCATAAGCATCTCATCGATGATTATTTACACAGTTGGCATTAAGAAAAACATATAAACTTTATCTGACTAACTTCTAGCAGCTAAAGGTGTCTGGAAAAATATTCAAAAGCTTTTATTCTCATGAACCGCGCGGACGTAAACGCGTCTGAATGTTGTGATTGGCTAAAGCAGACGTCTCACGTCAGCACGTTCTAGACGTGCACGCGCTTATTACGGTAATCTTCCTTCTGCATTCACACAGCGCAGCATTCCGGCAAATTGCCGGTAATGTTACAACTTCTCTTTCCGGAAAATAGCCAGAACGAATTTACCGGTATTTTCAAAAAGGACCTGTTCACACATACAACCTTTCCGGAAAATTGCCGGCAATTTTCCGGAAAGGTCTGTATGTGTGAAAGGGGCTATAGTCTGTCAGGGTGGTGGACAAGTACAATCTTAGGCGTAAAAGCTGCCCTCCCCCTCTTCTTTTATACATTTCTTAAGGTTTATTTTTAAAGAATGGGCCTATACAGTTTCCTTTTTCTAAGTTTAGCGTATCACTTAGGCCAATTCTATTTGTGCTCCCCTTGGCCATTAAAACAGAGTGTGAAGGGAAAGGGCTTCAAATTTGACCCCTAAGAAATGGGACAGCACTACAGCACCTCCACACGCCATCACATGACATCGCGATCTCATGCTTCATTAAAACATTGTGCTTGCTTGTTGTAAAAATTCATAATAATGACAAAAAAATACTAATTTGTGGATCTCCTTACCTCCGGGTGCAGCTATCCAGCCATTGTGGCTGGTGTATTCTGGGAAATTTTCTTAACCCTTGGTTTCAAATGTTGTCCTAAAAAAATCTCAGTTCAAAGGGCTATCTACCCCTTGCCCTTAGCCCTACACCTTCGAGCTAAAGAGAACTGGGACACCTCTACCCCTTCACGGGAACGCGCAAAACGAGGGGTAGGGGTAAGGGGAAGAGCTAAGGGGTAGAATTGGGATTGGGCATTAATCTTTGACCTGGAGAGAGTCAATTAGAACACCTGTTGACATGCGCTGGGCCAATACTGGGACCACATCACCTTAGGGTGTACTCACACTAGGCACTGCAATTTTACCTTCCAGGCCCGCTCACGCTTATGTCATCGATGATGCGACTGTTACCTCAATAAATTAGGAAGAGAAGTGCTCTCGCTTACTACATAGGAGATTGCTTTAGTTACATTGTTGTGTAATATTTTAAGTCTTTTGGGATGCGATGACACAGTCAAATATTTTGCTGAACAGATCAACCACTTTTGACACTCAAATATTTTCATGAAAGTTGTGCTGCACATATTGTGAGCTGAAGGTGCTAAACATGCAGCCAGGGGTTATCTTTAAAAAAAAACTATGACAGTTCGCGTGCATTAAAAAGTAAGAAGGATTAATAAATCCATATGAAACAGTCCCTTAAAAGTGACATTGCGTCCAGGGCAGGCAAACTGAACAGCACCCAGGTGAGACACGGAGCACTCACACTTGTCAAACAAACTGGGGATATGGGGTCAAACATGCGCGGGCACAATTCGGATAGCCTAGTGTGAGTACACTCTTAGTTTATTGTTTGTTTACATTCACTAAATAAGCAACTGTTCCCAAAAGTTCTGACCTTGTCCAATTATGTTATGCGTATATCATTTGAATGCTCTGTCGGATTATAGTCAGTATCACATCTACAAGGAAATCATTTGCAATTTACAAATATTATTATTGCTAATAACAAAGGTGTTGCTTATGTTGTGTTGCTATTTTTTAATACAACTGCATTTAATCATCTTGGAGGACTTTCAAAATACAGTGAAGTATTCAACACGTCACCATTTTTCTCAGAAAACATATTTCTAAAGGTGCTGTTACTTGAAATTTTCACCAGATGTTGATAACAACTAAAGAAATGCATATATAAAAAGAAAACAAATCTAATTAGTTTTCAAATTAAGTTAAAGAGCACATATTATGGGTTTTTGAAAATTCCCCTCCATGTAGTGTGTAACACAGCTCTAAGTGAAGTGAAGTATCCAGCTAAGGCTTAAATCTGTTAGTGTACAGTGTTTAAAACGGTTGATTCATCTATAAAAGAGTCGACTCATAGTGCTTCAAACGAGTCGCCTTGATACCGAGTCATTAGGTGTTTCGCCATGACGTACGAACGAAACCAAGTTATTTACGTGCACGCGCAAACCCGGGAGATTTCAAACCTGAGGCCCCGCCCTCTGACGCAGTAACGCAGACACATGCACACACACCCACAAAAACACGCACACAAACATGCCGGTCGATTGAAGTCACACTGCAGATGGATATTATCGAGCCTCTACCCAAAGATGAAACCTCAGCATTATAACCAAGCAGTTGGAAACTACTGGAAACTTCTGCAAACTACATGCTACAAAGAATACTTCATCAGCGTTTGTTAAAGGAAGGATCAGTAAAGATTAACTTACTGATGGACGTCAGGATGGGTTTCTTCCTCCATTTCTCAAGTGTAAGTACGTGCGATTAAAGTTGTTGCCTCGTTGACTCTAGCTTGCAAATGTATTTAGTTGTGATTTGTTACTTGTAACCGCGTGTACTGTATCAGGTTAACTGGCTATATTCTCTTATCGCGTGCAAAGTCACGCGACACGTGATGCTTTGTTTACGGAGCTCCGTGGACAAGGGTAGTGTGTGTGTGCGTGCGCTGTCGTCCGGAGGTATGTGTGTGTGTTTGTGTGTGTGCGCGCGTTGTCGCCCGGAGGTGCGCGGACGATGGCAATGTGTGTGTGTGTGTGTGTGTTTGTGTCTGTGAAAAGAGCAGAGTGAGACAAGCTTGGATATCTCCTCGACAGTTTTTGGAGTTTTTGCTCAATAAAATAGTTAGTCGTCTGAATTTTCAAGTTCATCGACTGTATTTACATTTACCCACTGGCAGCTAAAATCCACGTCTACACTATCGAGTGTGTATGAACTGTGATTACTTTTATATTGCTGATTAGCTGTTGTGCATTTTACTCTCTGACTGAAGGCAGTCGACCAATCGCAACAGGCTGTCATTGGTCCAATCAGCGCAAATTAGTTTCGCGCTAAGGAGGGGTTTGGGAACAAATAAATCACTGGACGATTCATACGGGAGTCGCTGGGATAATTAGGTAAAAATAAATGCAGATTATAAGACCATGAAAGTGTTTTTTGACCTTGCATGCATATTAGACTGTTGTTGGAGACCCTTACAACCAAGATATGACCCTATTTCATGTATAATATGGGCTCTTTAGGTGTAATAAAATTAAATGTCGAACACATGAAGAAAGGAAGGTGTAAAAAGGCAGTGAAAGCCCAGACAGCAGGTAAAATCTCTCAGAAGTTATTCAGTAATCTTCTGCCCTTCGTCAGTGTAAATTAATATTAGCTGCTTCAGTCCAACCTCTACATTAGCAGGATAATGAAGATGAAACTAGAGTGAAAATTTCACCAAGACAATGATTCAAAACGCAGCCAAGGAAACTCTCAAATGCTTTCAGAGAAAAAAAAAAATCAAGCTGTAGAATGGCCCAGCCAATCACCTGACTTAAATCTAATAGAAAATACCAAATAGAGATCAGTTTGGATAGACGAGACCCACAGAACTTCAATATTTTTTACACTCTATTGAAGTCTGTGAAAAATCCACACTTAGGGCGTAAAAAGTGGCTGATCTGTTCGGTGAAATATTTGACTGCATGTCACTGCATCTCAAATGATTAAAACAACATAGCTAGGCTCCAATGCAATGTGAGTGCGGGCCATCGGGGGAGTCGGGAGGGGGGACAAGCGTGCTTCGGCCCAGTTTAGGGCAACTGTACATAGTGTGAGTACGCCCTTAAGCAATGCATGCCATTTTTATATTTGGCTTAGCAAAGCTGGAAATTTGAAGGACTTGTTCCAGATTTCTTCTGGAATGATAAGTCGCTAATGTTCATGGCATGTTTAAAGCATAATTGAATCAAGATATATGGAACGCAGTACCTGTGGATTGTTCTGAGTTCCTATCAACATGGACATGTGTGTGAGCAGTCTGAGAAGAGCGAAGGGGGCAGGTGACATGTTCTTAGTGTCCTGCATGTCAGGGAGGTCACGACGTTGAGCATCACCCAGAATGTGTCCAGATTGAGTACGATCCGCTCTGTACAGATAAAACAATTACCTCAAAATAAATTCTTCTGTTTGAGGAAACATACAAAATAGACATCTCTCAAACAATGTCATCTTTGCATCTAAAATGACTGAATAAATGACACCTAATGAGTATCACAACTCATGACTTCAAGTAACGTGTTACCAATACAAGAGGAAAAACACATTCACTACAAGAGTAACTTACTGTATTTGCATGGCTCGGAAACCATCAACAGGTCTGTGGTTGGAACCACCTATTTCTGCATCACAGTCTGGACAGCGACTAACCTCCATAGGTTGACCACACTGGAAAAATGTATGAAATTATTTAGATTTTGGGAGAAAAAAACATATAATTTTCTAATTAAATTTAATTCAGTATTATATACAGTACATGCACTAATGGTAAACCAAATCATAGCAAATAAGTGACATGACCTACCTCACCAACAGTGCATGGATGACCATTAGGACAGACTGTTAAAAAACATCAGAGATTTAGACTGAAATAGAGATCGTTTTATTTCAATGTAGAATGCCTTGTCAATGTCAAAAACATTTCAAATTGTATGTTTAAATTGAAGATTTCAGGAAATTTTCTGGAATGACAGGATTACTGGATCTTATTTACAAATGTATTTGCAGCTTTTAATGTACCTTCACCTACGTATTCAAATAGTAAAATCAAAACATTCTTTGTGTCTTTTTGAATATCCCAAATTCAGTTTAGAATATGTCACATCACAGAACTTTGATACAGTATAGTTTGCGACCGTTTAATGTTTTGTTGTGAGTAATTGCATAATCGTAATCATAAACTGTTTTGATAGGGTATTCCCATGTCATAGATTTAATATTACTCTTGTAGTAACATGGTAATGCAACAGAATGCCACCGTTTAACATTGTATTTCTGAAAAATTGGATGACTAATAACCTTTTATTACTAAATTCAGATTAAAAAGTTACTTATTATACCAAAAACCTTACACACAAAAACTTGTAATACTGTCTAACTCTTGATGGATGTTCATTTTAGTCCTTGGGCCCTATCTACCTACCTGTGGCAAGATGTGTACTGCGCGATTTATTGCTTATTTTAGACCAGCGCAAGCCTCATTTTCACATTTTGCACCACGTGGTTTAAATAGCAAATCCATTTGCGCCACTTTGTGGACTCATGGGTGTGCCAGTCTAAGAAGGAGGTGTTTTAAGGCGCATTGTTGGTGCGTTGCTATTTTGAGGAACTGAAATAGATTGTTCCATTGACCAACTAAAAGCTGGTCTAAAGTCCAGCGCAGAGTGCGTTAGTTGTGAGCCTATGCAAGTCCAAATGCTTACACATTGCTTTATACACACAGGATGTAGAGCAATACACAAAAATCTTTACATTTGGGAAAAGAAAGGATTAAATTATACAAAAATTATTATTTTCTACATAAATATAAAACCACTAGCTCCATGCCATCTTTATCTGAGGGGGCTTTTTTCAGTTTATTCATGACAATTTACATTTGTATAATGTTATTATTATTGGCAACATTATTTATTAAATGCAAATGTTTAGATTTGTCCACCAATCAGGTTTTAAAGGCGTATGCATCACCATGTGGGGCATAAGAATAGGACGTGTGTTTAGATATAACAATAATAATTGACCACACTTCGTTATTACTGTTCATTTATTAGTTTGCTGGAAATTAGAACTGAATTTAGAAATAGTTTTGAAACAAATCTTTGCACTTAACAAACAAAATTAATTATGTAGGCTAATGGATGTCTTCAGTGGAGTGGGTACAACACAGTTTCCTTATCCACGAAAGTAAAGGAGTAAAGAGTAAAAGTAAAGTAGAGGCCGAATGGAGGAGGCTCATTCTTTCTCCTTGCGATGGTTTGTTTAACAGTTTTCTCGCTAGAGAAGCATTCAGCTTTACAAAGTTGGCCATGTAAACAGCAAATGCACCATTGCGTGACAACTGACTCTTAAAGGGAATCGGTGATGAGACTCTGATTGGTTTGATGCACATTATGCAAAACACAGCCATGACTCATTAAGAGAATAAGCGCAACCCTGTTAGACCATGCGCCATGGCGCAGATCATATTTTTCCATCCTTAAAACAGCAAAAGTATATTCGAACACAGCCTTTATACTTTTGCGTCATACGCTTTAGACATTGTGCCTAAATTGTTAAAAGAGAGCTCCTCAGCTTCAGTCAAAAAATTTGGGGTGATATTTGATAGCACCATGTAATTTAAAGGCCACATTTCAAGCATCTGTAAAACTGCTTTTTTATCTTAAGTGTTGATAATTCCACATATGCTATCAACATTTAATGTGGAAAAACTTATTCAGGCTTTTATGACCTCTGGGTTAGACTACTGTAATGCATTACAATGTGGTTGCCTTGTAGGCCTAACTAGCAATAGTTTAAAATGCAGCTTCTAGAGTGCTTTCTAAAATTAAGAAATATGTTCATATTAGTCTGATTCTATCAGCATTGGACTGGCTCCCTATTAAACATTATATAAATTTTTAGATCTTATTATGTTTGCTTGAGAAAGCCAACATACTGTTATACTACTCTGTCCTTGAAAACAAACGTATCTCCTCCTAGGCCGTTCATGCCACAAGGCCCAAATGTGGTCAAAATGTGCCTTCTGCATTCAAGATTGTTGCTATATCTCCTCATGCCTATAAAACTTATCGTTTTTTAAAATTAAAAATGTTAAATATAAAATTTGTATAACCCGGGCATATAAAAAAATGATACAAGCCCCAAATTTGGCCAAAAGCTGTATTTAGATGCGTTAGATTTTGTTGCTATATCTTTAACGTTTATCAGACTTATAGTTTTTCAATAAATAATTTTTTAAGCATTATTTTTCTCAAAATATGACTTTATTTTTGACTTAAACTCCATATTTTTTACTGATATGGCAAGCCATTTTTTGCATGTATCACTTTCACACTTATTAAGCCTTGTATTTTCAAAAAAATACGACAAGCCATTTTTACATAATGTTCATTCCCTTAGTCCCTTTATTAATCAGGGGTCGCCACAACGAAATGAACCGCCAACTTATCCAGCATTTGTTTTACACAGCGAATGCCCTTCCAGCCGCAACCCAACACCAGGAATACACAATGTTCAAGTCCAGTTTTTGACACTCATAAAGACTGTCATAGAAACATTGGGGTTGATTTAGATCACTCATATTGCCAAGAAGCTTTGATGTATCATCACTAACCCGTCAAATGTCCCCATAGCAATAAAACAGTATAACCTAGCAACCATTTAAAAATAGCAATATCTCTACATCAGAACATCGTAGGGACCTGGGCATTGGCTTGTTTGACTCGTGCTAGCAAATGGGACCTCCAGTGTACTATGCATGGTAACAATGATAATGGAAGCCAAGTGCTAATAACGATTCGCTACATGCTATGAATGATTATCTAAATGCAATATCATATGCTAGAAATGCCTACTAAGTATTAGCATTTGATAAAACATGTACACGAGCATTGCCATTTAGCAACTGCTTAGCAACCACCTAACAATGCCATAAACGTTTTAGCAACTACCTAGCAACCACTTAGCAACCGCCGCCGTGCTTTCTGCCAACTGCCATTCTCAGTTCTAGCGCAGTAACGTTGGCTTTCTCAAGCCAACATCAAAGTTTATCTATGAACTTTAGGTTCTAGTTGACGTTTTCCTGGTGTATTATGGCCCCTCACGACCACTACTCTCAATTAATTCTGGATAATTAATTATTCCTAGAATATCGAATTCGACTGTAGGTGGTAGATCCTTCTTATATCTGGCACCTAAACTCTGGAACAGTCTGCCTGGCACAGTTTGGGAAGCAGAAACACTCTGTCAGTTTAAATCTAGATTAAAGACACATCTCTTTATTAGCAAACACCTAAAACACAAATGCATAACTTTGAAATCCTTATTCTCTAAAGGATTGTTAGGCTGCAATAAACAGGGCAACCAGAGCCGGGAACATTTCCCAAAAAGGTTGGTCTTCAGTGGATCGACCTTAAGCAGTGGCGTTTGCATTACACTGATCTGACCTACACAGAACTGAACATTAACGGTGATATTTATACTAAACTGAACTGAAGCAGTTTTAATTTCATTACAATTACACCAGCATTCTACACTTCTCTCACCATTACCTGAATTGCTGGAACATTCCACAATTTAAAATATTATGACTCTCTATTTTTCATCTGTTAAGCTGCTTTGACACAACCTACATAGTAAAAAGTGCGATAAAAATAAAGATGAATTGAATTGTATTGAATATAATTTAAAAAATCTAGGTTTGAAAGCCACAGAGTATCATCAAGTCTTAAATTCAGCATGATACTGGCAGATTCTATAGCATCACAGATACAAAAAATCCACTTACAGTACCACTGAAGGTGTCCCATGGCCTGCTGGGCAACAGCCAACATGTCATCAGGCATAGTTGGGATAAACGAAGCCTGTTGAGAGAACATGACAAACCGTGACTTTAAGATCACCATGTGTCTTCATGATGCTGTAGCGTGAAGGGTTTATACCATCATGTTGTTTGGAGACAACGCCAGCTTCTGCAGTGGCTGTAGTAAAAGCAAATTTCCACACAGAAGGACAGCTGCCATGTGAATTGTGACCTCCACCAGTGAAAGATCTCTGCTAGGCATGTGTGGTCGTACACGCAGAGCACCCAGTTGATTCCTCACCAGCTTTTCAGCAAACGCTTTCATTTCATTATTGACGAAAATGGCAGAGTTTTTGATGAAATGTTCAAGGCCAGCACAATGCTACAGAAAACAAAGACAAATTGCATATCAGATATAGGTATTCAAATGTATGTGTGTATATATATATATATATATATATATATATATATATACATTAGTGCTGTCAAAATTAGTGCTTTAACGCATGTGATTAATTTACAATATTTAACGTGTTTTAAAAAAAATTAACACATTTAATGCAGTTGCATTTTTTTTTTATTTCCTGTTGTGCCCGACGTGTGTGTAACGTGCAAAGAAATATGGATGCGACCAAGAAAGCGCTTTTTTGAAGGAAAGTTTCAGTATAAAATAATGACGCATCACCAGGCTATCCAGCGTTTCCTCCAGAGTTCCATGTAATTTCAGGTGTTTTATTCTTAATCTTTAGACTTTAACTGCAGTTCACTCTCATTCAGCAACATATTGATCATGGCCCCGTGACAATTATTGGATAAGAATATGCAGTAAGGACTGCTGGAAGAGTGCTGTTTTAATGGAATTTGATAGCGCATGCCGAATGGAAAGAAAAAAACCTCCACATTTTGTGACTCGGGTGATCCTTCAAGGTAATCAAAAATCGCTGTTTACATGGTAGACTCTTAACCATGTTACAGTCAGAGCATTGGTGTCCATGTAAATGTACTCAGTGAAAGTGCCAGTTAATGTCGCAAGCTGTCAAATACAGCCCATTCCTCTGCCTTTAAGTTGATTCAATGCGCCCTCAAATGTTAACTGTTAAGTTTGACGCATTTCCCCCCTTACATGCAACTTTTGAAAAGCGTCTGCTTAACGTTTTTGTGTCAGAATCCTTGCTTTTAAAACACAGCCATACTTTAGAACACTTAGTTTAAGCAAATCTGAAGAACACGATTGTGCGTGTTGATGAATCTGAAGGGAGTCGCTCACCGGGTGCGCTGTATTGCACCTGTTGGGCATGTGTATGCAAAGAGCATAGATTCTAAGCTCTTTAGTGTATGTGTGCGTGTGGGTGTTTCCTAGAAACAAGAACAAATGGCAAATGTCCGTATCCCTCAAAGTTGTTTAGAATTAAATGTTTAGAGATGGCGTGACCAAAGTCCCTATAAGAATTCTATAGTCTTTTGTGTGAAACAACGCATACCTGTGCGTGCTTTTGATGCTTCTTACGTCCTTGTCGCAGCAGCAGTGGCACCAAAATTAGGCACTGAAATTGATTCGGTGCTTGTGAGAGACTATTCTCACTCTCAGTTCACATCATTCAAAAGAAAAGGTCCACATTGTCCCCCGATAATGTCAACAGACTGGACTGTCTGTAGTAGTAGTTGGCTGAATACTAATAAGTACTAAGCAAAAATGTTTCTACTTTATAATTAATGTTCTCAACTCTCAGCAATACAACTTTTCAATGCCTGTATTTTGGAATATTTTGAAGTCCACTTAGAATCCAACATTTTCCAGAATCCACATCAGAATTTTTGTTTGTTAATGGCATTGATTGTTTTGAAATTCAAATGGCACTAACATGCCTGTGTTTTTATTTCTGTAATGAATATGGGTTTCAAGCCAACAGTTTGAGGATCTTGAAATTTGTTACAGGTATGTTGGTTACATGAAGAAATCTTCGTCACAAGTTAGACAAAAATTCTGATGAACAATTATATTTTGAATTTAAATAGTTTCTTTGTCTCGAATTTACATTAATTTTACATTTGAATAGCCAAAATGACACGTTCAGCCGTTTAATTGTGATTAATCATGATAATTTGCAAAAAAAGTGTGATTTATTAGTTAATTTTTTTTTAATCAATTGACAGCACTAATATATATATATATATATATATATATATATATATATATATATATATATATATATATATATATATATAGATTCCAGAACACAATATTAATAAAAAAAATGGTTGTGAAATGTGATTTTCTTTTGGATTTGTAGCATATGTTTGTACTTATACCTCAGGTTTAGGGTGCATGTTGGGATTTCCAGTTCTGTGCAGGGAAGTGACTTCTCTGAAAAATGCCATTAGCACATAAACTGCTTTCTTCATGGGTGTGCAGTTGCAATCCTTCAAATAAAGATGTTTTAAAAGGCCTGTCAGTTAGTCAGCACAGTCAAAGCAGTTTAGCAGTTCAACAAAATTGGGGATGAAAAATAACAAGTATTTAATTTAACATATTTAGCCATTTTATTACAATGTTTATGTAAGGATTTCTTAATAAAAAATTATGATAATGTCTGATTTTGCAATGTCTGATTGATTTGCAAAGTAAAGCTTAAATTCTTTGAACCCCCTTGAATTCGTATTTAAACTGCATTTTAGATGTGCTAACTCACACCACTGGTTTCTTGATCATGTTTATTTAGTTTTTTTCTCCAGTTATGAAGAAATTATTTAATCAATTTCCTCCAAAATGTGTTTAGGCATGAAAACTTTGTGAAACCAATATAAAAACGACGGGATCTTTCCATAACAGTTGCCGTCGCCCTCCTATGCAATCCTCAAAACAGTCAGTTCATGTAGCGGCGCGTGACTGTCAGCTGCTTGCTCCATAGCAATAAATAGACTGTGTTTCCTAAATGGCTTCTGTATGCGATTTAAAGAGTAGCAAAAGTCTGGGCTTTGGGTGCGTGTTTGAACGGTTTGAACAGACATATACACGTAACTAATAATAGTAATAACTTCTAAAGATATCAAATTTAGTCTTGATTTTATTTCTTTGTAATAGCTATTAATTTTAATTGTTAAAACTGTTTGTTTTTCGAATGCATACAATTTATTTTATCCCTTTGTAAATAATAATACTAATAATAAAACATCTACTTACCGTTTGACTGTTTATTTAAATTTAAACAGCTACAGATGATCATATATTTAGTTATTTTAACAAAATATTTATTATTATATTAATTTGGGGATTTTGGGGGTGGCATATGCCTTATTTTCATATCCCAATGTTGACAGGTATGGTGTGTGCGTGTGTGAAGAAGTAAACAAATACCTCAATGGCTTTCTGTATTCCGTTGATGTGTAGGTCTAGCATGAATTTGGCAACTGCGTCTCTTATAGTTTTGTAATCTGCTCCGCATGCTAGATACTGGTCAATCTGACTATCATCTTGGTTCTGTAAGAAACAGATTTAGCAGCTAAAGCACAAATACTTGCGACTAATATCAGCATAATAAACTTAAATGAACTCAAACCCACCATCTCAAGAATCTCCTGGGGAAACAGCCATCTGTACGTTTCCTGCAGGAGAAGGTTCTTGACACATTCAACCCCTTGTAGACTGCAGAGTTTTCTGATGAGGTAAACCCTGTACCAGTCATTCCTGCTCTGGCGGCAAAGATTAACCACGTTGTTCCAAAACGCTTGGATAAAAGCCGAAGGATCATCATGTATGCCTAAAATAAGAGAAATAATATCAAAATTAACAGAAAATTCTTTTAATTTGTAGAAATGGAATACTGAGCACATCATACGCTCATAGCAAACTAACGGTAAGAGAGGGTACTAATATGCAGCTGCTATGGAAGCACCCAGGTTGACATCAATGGAAAGGCCACACTCCAAATGTCGAAGCAAATGGTCAGACTTTCATTGAAGATTAGCAATAACAAACACATTTTTTTCAGAGGATTAACTTGCACTGTAGGGCTGGGCGATTTTTCTGATTTTTTTTATTAATTCGAATTTACGTTCTCAGACGATTTAATTTTGAATCAAATCGAGAAATCACGATTTTTAAGATATATATATATTAACGCTGTCAGAATTAACGCGTTAATGCATGCGATTAATTTTAAATAATTAACGCATTAAAAAAAATTAACGCAATTAACGCACGCAGGTTTTTTTACTTCCTGTTGTGGTAGACGTGTGTTCAACATGCAATAAATGTGGATAAGACCAAGGTAAGACCAATGAAGCACATTTTTTGAAGGCAAGTTCCAGTATAAAACAATTAGATACATCACAGGTTATCCAGAGTTTCATGCAATTTCGGGTGTTTCATTTTTATCTTTCGACTTCTGTTGTAAGTTGATACCGCATGGCGAACAGAAAGAAAATCCTCCGCATTTCGTGACTCGGTGTTTCTTTAAGGTAAGGTTCCTTTTAAGGCTACACAGTAGAATTTTAAGAGTATAATCCTAATCAAATTAAAATCGGAGTATTGGTGTCTTACGTAAATGTACTCAGTACGTCTGGTGAAGTCGCGAGCTGTCAAAGACAGGGCATTACTCTGCCTTTCAGCATAAGCCCTCCAAGTTTAGCTTGTTTCCTCAATAAACGCAACGAAAGCGTATACTTCGCGTTCTTGTGTCAGAATCCTAGTGAAATACAGTAATACTTTAGGCCGCTTAGTTTAAGCAAATTTGATGAACATGATCATGCGTGTTGAATCTGAGGGGAGTCGCTCCAGTATGGAAGGCCGTTGGGGCCAAAACGTCTGCAGTGCGTTGTGTGTGTGTCTGTCTGTGTGTGTGTCTGTGTCAGGCCCGTTAAGGGGTGTCAGGGGTGGAGTGAGGTATCTGAGTAGGGGTGAGAGGGGTGTGCAATGTATTTAACGACCGGTTTGCAAGAAATTATCATTCATTTGCGGGCCTTTGGGAGTCTCTGCGCACTTGCGGGATACTCCTAGTCTTAGCAACTGAATGAATGTAAAGGAGGATTAAGCAAAATTGTTTCTACTCTATAACTTATGTTCTCAACTCACAGCAATAAAACTTTACAATGAGTGCAACAGTTTGTATTCTATAGTTTATTATTATAATTTTTCATTTTCCATATCTGCAATTCCTGTATTTTGGCATTTTTTTGCAGTCCACTTAGAATCCAACATGGAAATCAATGTTTTCTTTATTGGCATTGATTGTTTTGAAATTTAAATGTCATTAACATGCCTGTGTTTTAATTTCTGTAATAAATATGGCTGTCATGCTAGGATCTTGATGGTTTATTGTGGGTATGTTGTTTGCATGAAGAAATCTGTGTTACAAGTTAAACAAAAATTCTATTAAACAATTATATTTTGAATTTAAATAGTTTTTGTTTTGCGTTTACATTAATTTTACATTTAAATAGCCAAAATTACAAGTTTCAGTATTTTAAATGCGATAATTTTTTTAAAAAGGTGTGATTAATTAGTTACATTTTTTTAATCGATTGACAGCACTAATATATATATATATAAATATATATATATAAATATATATATATATATATATATATATATATATATATATATATATATATATATATATTTAATACATTATAATGGCACCAATGCGCTTTGGTTCACTCTGTATGAAGCAGGAAGCACACCAGAAGCGCCTCTCGCCGACGCGCCGTGCAGCACCACGATTCAGGACGCGGGTCATATTTCAGCCGTGCTGATTAGTTTCATGTTAAATATCATGCGAATGTGCGCGTGTGGTGTGTGATAGTTTAAACTGTCATGTGCGCGCCGTGTCGCGACACTTCTGGTGTGTGACCTGCTTAACTGCCTGTTAAAACGTGAAGTCATGTAGGATTTTACTTGTTACATTAGTCTGCGTCACGTCTGTGTGGATTGTCAAGACATATTCTCTCATCAAGTCGATAAACTCGATCTCAACATGTTTGAAGGACGTAAAAGCCTGCCATGTGAAAAACCGCACCGATCTTTTGGTTTGAACAAGAGCAGAGGGCCTGTAGCAGTAAAAATGAAAGTACACGCCCCTATGACGTCATTTAGCGGACCTAGTTGAAAACCAGACAGATCAGGCAGCATAATACAGAGAGTGGAGCAAAGCGCATCAAATGATCGGTATTTAAAAGGGGGAAAAATGTGTCCACAACTTCACACATTGGGTTAAATTAGGCTTTACAGTTTCGATGTTCAGTCCTTTTCTTCCACTGTATCTTTTTAAGAAAAAGGCAGCAGCTTTACAACCTGTCATTCAATCAGAAGACAAAGCCAAAGCCGAGCTGACAGCCAATCTTTCCTAGACTCAGCAAAACTTGCAAAAAATGCCTCTGTATTCCTGCAACTGCAATATTTACACAAATATTTCTTATTTAAATCTTCAGCAACGCTAATTAACTTGTGAAATTGTTTGACATTTATTTACACCTTGACCGATTTTTGTATGACATGGCCATTAAAAATACAATGTTCCTTAACTAGTTGTTTTAATTTACTTTTAAAGAGAAAGTTACTTCAGTCATGTTGTTGTAATGTTTTAAGAAGACTAGTAACACAATAAAAAAAAAAAATCGAAATCGTGAATCGGTCAAACTTTATAAAAAACCTAGATTTTTTTTTTTGCCAAATCGCCCAGCCCTATTGCACTGGTTAATTTTTCACCTTAGAAATAACAATATAAGCTAAATAATTAATACAAATTTTGATTTCAGATGGACTTTAACTTCTGTTAGGAAATTAGTTTGCAAATAAACAGAGCTGATATGAGTCGGTTTTAAAATTCTTGCCTGATCAGATGTGAAACTTTAAGCGTATTTAAAAAAATCTTGTGTTTTTGCTGGAGAACAGGTAGGCAGGTTTTGTAAAATCACACACTAAAGCAGTGATTCTCAACCACGTTCCTAGAGGACCACCAACACTTCATGTTTTGGATGCCTCCTTTGTCTGTCACACCCATTACAGGTCTGTCAGTCTCTACTAATGAGCTGATGATCTGAATCAGGTGTGCTTGGTTAAGGAGACATGGGCTGCGTCCAAAACCACAGACTTAAATACTACATAGTACACTAAAAATAACATGAGAGCCAAGTAGTATGTCCAAATTCATAGAGTTTTAAAAACAGTATGCGAGAACAACCTGGATGACCTCCCTGCTGAAAAATCCAGCTTAATCCAGCCTAGGCTGGTTGGCTGGTTTTAGCTGGTCGACCAGGCTGGTTTTAGAGGGGTTTTGGCCATTTCCAGGCTGGTTTCCAGCTATTTCCAGCCTGGTCTTAGCTGGTCAGGCTGGAAAATGACCAGCCAAATCCAGCTAAAACCAGGTTGACCAGCCTGGTTTAAGCTGGATATAGCTGGTTTTGGCTGGACTCCCAGCTTGGCTAGGCTGGTCAAGCTGGTTTTAGCTGGTCATCTCCCAGCCTAACCAGCTAAGACCAGGTTGGAAATGGCTGGAAACCAGCCTGGAAGTGGCCAAAACCCCTCTAAAACCAGCCTGGTCGACCAGCTAAAACCAGACAACCAACCTAGGCTGGTTTAGGCTGGATTTTTCAGCAGGGCTACTACAGTACTTACGGCGACATTCTGAAGTGTGCATCCAATGCATGCTATGCTATCCCATGATGCACTGCTAAAGAATTCATGGAATGGGAGTGAAGTGACACAACTGATGTGACAAAATGGCGAATGTAGTACGTCCGTATTCCATTCATTCTGTATAGAATGTACTTTCTAATAGTCAAGTAGTAAATTCTAATTCAAATGTAGTGCCTACTAATAATAGGCAATTTCAGATGCAGCCATGGAATATGTGCAGAGCTGGTGGTTCTCCAGGAACGTGGTTGAGAAACACTGCACTAAAGCACAAGCACTAAAGACCTGCATTTACCGGCATTAGCCACAAGCAGATCAGCAGCCATATCCAGGCACAGTCGAACTCTGGCCAACCGCTGCAGGTGCTCCACAGTTGCAGTGTGCGCAGACACAGAATCAGACTGAAGGAACTCCAGCAGGAAGCGTGTTTCCTCTAGAAAACAGTTTTGCTGTTCTGCTACCGTGTGCCACTGTGTCCGATCATACATGGAATCCTGCAGACACAAGAGGAACTTGAATTTATAACCCAACATATTTAAATGTACTCCAAGAATGAATAGTTCTATTACTAATTCTGAATAAAAACTTTTGTATTCACTTAAAGAAGAAAGTAAAGTACATATTTTAAAACAGACATTTTATTAGGATTATGGGTAACACTTGATTTTGATGGTCCATTTGAGTATAAGTAAACTGTCTGCTTAATATCTGCTGATACTGCACCTTCACATGGACTAAAATATATGGACGTAGTATCTGTGACGTCACCCATAGGTTTCTAAAGAGCGCAAAAGAAGCCACAAGCAGGCATGGCCAACCGTCGCCATTTTGTTCACGCGTCATCACACCCACGGCGGGAAACCAAACAAGGGCAAAGAGGCGGAGAGTGAGCGGAGCTACAGACACCTGCTAGCATTTAGCTTGGACCTGGCTCAGACACACTTTACTTTGGGAGAAACGCTTAATACTTTATCACCTGTGACTCGTTTGTATTCTGACCACTTGTGCTTGGTTGTAAACTATATCAATAAAGTGTTTAAACTTTTAAAAACACTGCTGTAATACATTGAGCTACTAAACATTGTTCTTATGACGTTTTTCAACAGGAGGAAAACGCGAATTACTTCCAAACACTTCAGATACAGTCTGTGTTAGTTAATGTAAGACTATTGATGAAATCCAGCATAACACTGTATGACAACGCTTCAGATGACTGTTCTAGAGCCTACAGCTAATCAATTAATCAGATTCTGGAGTGCATTACAGCTCTAAATATAAATATAAACAATAAATGATCTTAAATAAAATAAATACATGTATAGAGATGGTGTATAAGTATATAACTTTACTCACATGGGAAACGGAGGCCACGTAAATGGTTTGTGAGCACAATTAAGTGCACTCAGCATGCCATGCCGTCTAATAATTGTAGGAAACAAGTCCAAAAGGCAGTTGACTGTGTAAAGCCACATAAAACAACACAGAAATACGATGAATATGCCGAGTTCAGTGGCTAATCTGCCGGATTCAGCTGAGGTGACGTGACGGCGACCAACGAGACCTAGCTGTCACTCATGTGGCCACGCCCCTTAATTATGCAAACTTAATATAACTTAATATAAAGGAAACGGATGAGTTATAAAAAAATTCACCCCCTCACAGTTGTCATGAAGGGTAATGTTAGCTGTATTAACCAAAATCTTTTTTTGTACCAGGCTGTAAACACCTTTTTTTCTGCTGTAAAGTTGGCCTTTCTAACAGTGGGCTCAATTGAAATTTGCTCTGTTTTGGAGCCAGGAGCGGCCAGGACTAGCGGAAATTCAGATGAATTGCAGTTTTAGTTACTTCCGTATTGGCTTCCTGAGGGAGAGCAGGAGGTTGCCGCTTGCTCCTTCAACAGACATTTAACTGACTATAAGAAATTGTGCAAGAACATGTCAACGTAACCCCAACCCCAACCCCAACCCCAACCTAACAGTATTACTTATAATCTAATGAGAATTAGTTGGCATGTAGATGCAATGTAACTTAAATCAACAAACAGACCATCAAAATAAAGTGTGACCGGATTATGCTTGAAAATGACAACAGGCATTTGCTAGACAAAATACACTTACTCTATCAGTCACTGGACTGAACTGGTTTGAATACATACGAAAACATATTGATCTAATGTTACTTGAAACTGACCCTCCTCTACCCCTTGACCACCCAGCAGAATCCAGCAGAGCTTAGATTCTGTATATGTGTAGATTGTGAATATGTGTGTAGCAAAGAAACATTTATTTTTAGTCAGTCAGGACTATTCATGCCTCAAGGATGTAACTTAGGGTGTACTAACATCAAGCTATACAAACACGTTTGACAAATGAGTGCTCTGTGCCACGCCTGGGTGCGGTTTGATCAGCTAGCCCGGGCCCGATTGGAGGAAGTTCAGTTGGGTTCAAACTGAAGACGTGATGTCAATTTTAAAGGACTGTTTCATATGGACTCAATAATTATTATTACATTTCAATGAACGTGAACTGTCATAGTTTATCAAAGATGCAAACTTCTCACTGCAGTTCAGCTGCAGCCTCCTAATATGTGCAGCACAAGGACTATTATGAAAATTTATGAGCGTCAAAAGCGGCGGCGGAAGAATTCAGCCATGTGTCATTGCGTTCCAAACAACTCGAAATATTACAAAAGAACAAAACAAATGCAATTTCCATTGTACTGAGCAAGAGCGCTTCTCTTAAACTTAACCGTCGCGTCATCGATGATATAAGCGTGCTTGAGCTCAGAAGATAAACCTGCACTGTGAGTGCAGGCTGTCAGGGAAGTGGAAGAGGGGGACAATGGCTCCCGAGCTTGGTTCAAGGCAACTGTGCCTAGTGTAAGTACACCCTTAAACTATGTTTAAAAAATACATCTTTTGAGAGAAGACCAGAAATGGAATCTAGACAAAGAATATCCATGAAGCTCAAACCTATTTCATCAAAAAAGACCAGTGAAAAACAGCCTTGATCCACATTTAATTTCTTTCATAGTAGAGTTGAGTAAGATACGTCATTATCAAAAATACTTTATGTGATACACTACACTGCAAAACATTTCTTACTTAGATTTTTGGGTCACACTTTACAATAAGGTTCATTAGTTAATGTGAATTAATGCATTTACTAACATGAACAAACAATGAACAATACATTTACTACTGTATTTGTTCATGCTAGTTAACGTTAGTTAATGAAAATACAGTAGTTCATTGTTAGTTTGTTAACTCATGGTGCATTAACTAATGTTAACAAGCATGGACTTAAATGTTAATAATGCATTAGTAAATGTTTAATTATGATTAATAAATGCTGTACATGTGTTGTTCATGATTAGTTCATGTTAGTAAATGCATTAACTAATGAACCTTATTGTAAAGTGTTACCGATTTTTGTCTTGTTTCTAATCTAAAACAAAAGCATTTTCTAGACAAGCAAAGCATACTGTCTTTTCTTAGGAAATAATGTCAAAATTATGAGAGTTTTTCCCTTAAAATAAGCTACATAATCTGCCAATGGGCCAAGCAAAAAAAAAAAAAAAAAAACAGCAACAAAAAAAAAAAAAACATGGGTAGTGGGTAGGCTGGTCTGTGACCAGCGCTTTTTAGCTGCAGGACCGGATGGCTGCCGCCCTCATTGGACTATATCCACATCTTGGGCTCTATTTTGACAGTCCATGCGCAGAGCGCAAAACGCAGGGCGCAAATGCTTTCAGGGCGTGTCAGGACGCGTTTTTGCTAATTTAAGGACGGCAAATCTGCCTTGCGCAGTGGCACATGGTCTAAAAGGGTTGAGTTTATTTTCTTAATGAGTTATAGGTGTGTTTTAAGAATAAACCAATTAGAGTCTCATCTCCCATTACCTTTAAGAGCCAGCTGCGTCGCGCCAAGAGCACATTCGCTATTTACAGGACGCAAAGTAAGTCACTAGCAAACAGTTAACAGTTTTTTAACAGAAAACTGTTAGAGCATCTACTGCGTGAGAATGAGAGATAATGGATCACTTTCACTAAAGGAAACCTTTATGCACAGACATCAATTAGTCTATAAATAAATAATTTTGTTTGTTAAGCGCAAATATTCGTTTCAAAACTATTTCTAAATTCAGTTCTAATTTCCAGCAAATTAATAAATGAATAATAATAACAAAATGAGCTCAAAAACCTGAGTTATATCCTAAAACACCTGCTGTGCCCCATATGGTCTAAAACCTGACAGGTGGGCAAATCTAAGCTTGTTTTTAATAAAACAAATATAAATATGGATATAATAAATAATACTGCTAATAATAATAACATTATACAAAAGCAAATTGTTATGAATGAACTGAAAAAGCCTCCCGAGATGAAGAGAACATAAAAGCAGTGATTTTTCATATTTATGTAGGCTAGAAAATAATATGTTTTGTAATATTTTAATCCTTTATATTTATATCCTATATCTATTCTTATTATATCCTATATATATATCCTTAATATTTACATTTTTTCATATGTAAAGATATTTGCCTATTGCTCTCTTGTGTGTTTTAAGCAGTGCGTAAGCGAGGCGCAACTCTGCGCAGGAGTTTAGACCGGGTTAGTTTTGGTCTAATGAAAAATCTATTATAGTTTCTCAAAATAGCAACGCGCCAGCGGTCCACCTCAGAACGCCTTCCTCTTTAGACCAGAACGCCTATGGGCGCAAAAATGAGAGCTAATGCATTTGCTATTTAAACAGCGTAGCGCAACGCCTCAAAACGACTCTTGCGTCAAGCTTAAACTATCAATAGACTACTGCGCCACGTCTTGCGCCACGTCTTGCGCCACACTGCGCCGGGTGTATGATAGGGCCCCTTCTGTTACCATCCCCTGTTGCAATGTTATGTGTTTATGTGCTTGATTCTCTATGATCTCAAACTGCCCTAATTCAAGGGTAATGTGAGAGGGAGTTTTATTCGCCTCTCTCCCCCCATGTGTCTATTTCCCCTTTCTAAACGCTGCCTCTCTTTGACCTTTCTTCCCCTAAAATGTGATGTTTGTGTATGGTCCGAGGGTTCTATTTCATTACATGAAAGTGTGACAAATAAAGGCTTTGATTGATTGATTGATTGATTGATTGATTGATTGATTGATTGATTGATTGATTGATTGATTGATTGACATGAAAAGAAAAAACAAGATTATTTTACTTTCTGCATTAGCAGATTATTTTGCTTGTTTTACAGAAAAAAACTCACTTTATTTCTGACTAGAAACAAGACCAAAACCTAAGCACGAAATCATTTGTTTGCGGTGTACTAACATTAAGTAAGCTTGTGAAGGCAGTGATTAACAAACCTCCAAACAGTTCATGTATAAGCAATAAAGCTCTGCTTTATCAGTCTCCTCGAGGATTTTGCTTTGCTCAACCTCTGTCAGATGCTGTTGAAGATAATCCTTCACATGATCAAAGCTGCGGGAGGAGAAGACAACATTGTATTACATTCATAATGTGTAGGAAAAGCAAGCTGTGAGCTGTAACAAGCCCTGCACTCACCTGTAGTTGAGCAGGAGTTTCAGCACCACTGAACGAACCACTGGATTTTTATCCACAGAGTCATCAAAAGGCGAAAGGGCCTTAGTCAAGAACCTGCGGTCTCTCCCTGAAGGGATGAGAAACAGTGGTTTGAATATTTATTCATTTGAATTTAAATCAAATCCTCTGCACTGTACAATATATTAAAAAGGAGTTCGACAGGCTTTTGTCGACCAAGCAAATAGCCCCACTAGCCACTTTATTTAGGTCCTTCTTGCTTGTACTGGGTTGGACTCAAGTCTCTAAACCAGGGGTGTCCAAACTTTTTGGGCCAAGGGCCAGATGCAAAATTAAAAAAACGTTTTCCCGGGCCAAATTTGACATACATCACAAAGACAGACAGGCACATATATATATATATATATATATATATATATATATATATATATATATATATATATATATATATATATATATACATATATATATATATATACATATATATATATATATATATATATATATATATATATATATATATATATATATATATATATATATATATATATATATATATATATATCATAGACTGTAAAATATATGGACGTAGTATCCGTGACGTCACCCATAGGTTTCTAAAGAGCGCAAAAGAAGCCACAAGCAGGCGTGGCCAACCGTCGCCATTTTGTTTGCACGTCATCACACCCACGGCGGGATACCAAACAAAGGCAAAGAGGCGGAGAGTGAGCGGAGCTACAGACACCTGCTGGCATTTAGCTTGGACCTGGTTCAGACACACTTTACTTTGGGAGAACGCTTAATACTTTATCACCTGCGACTCGTTTGTATTCTGACCACTTGTGCTTGGTTGTAAACTATATCAATGAAGTGTTTAGACTTTAAAAACACTGCTGTAATACATTGAGCTACTAAACATTGTTCTTATGACGTTTTTCAACAGGAGGAAAACGTGAATTACTTCTAAACACTTCATATACAGTCTGTGTTAGTTAATGTAAGACTATTGATGAAATCCAGCATAACACTGTATGACAACGCTTCAGATGACTGTTCTAGAACCTACAGCTAATCAATCTGACAGATTTAGAAGTGCATTACAGCTCTAAATATAAATATAAACGATAAATGATCTGAAATAAAACAAATACATGTATAGAGATGGTATATAAGTATGTAACTTTACTCACAGGGGAAACGGAGGCCACGTGAATGGTTTTTGAGCACAATTAAGTGCACTCAGCATGCCATGCCATCTAATAATTGTAGGAAACAAGTCCAAAAGGCAGTTGACTGTGTAAAGCCACATAAAACAACACAGAAATACGATGAATATGCCGAGTTCAGTGGCTAACCTGCCGGATTCAGCTGAGGTGACGTGACGGCGACCAACGAGACCTAGCTGTCACTCAAGTGGCCACTCCCTTAATTATGCAAACTTAATATAACTTAATATAAAGAAAACGGATGAGTTATAAAAAAATTCACCCCCCTCACAGTTGTCATGAAGGGTAATGTTAGCTGTATTAACCAAAATCTTTTTTTGTACCAGGCTGTAAACACCTTTTTTTCTGCTGTAAAGTTGGCTATTCTAACAGTGGGCTCAATTGAAATTTGCTCTGTTTTGGAGCCAGGAGCGCCCAGGACTTGCGGAAATTCAGATGAATTGCAGTTTTAGTTACTTCCGTATTGGCTTCCTGAGGGAGAGCAGGAGGTTGCCGCTTGATATATATATACATATATATATATATATATATATATATATATATATATATATATACATATATATACATATATGTATACATATATACATATGATAGGGCGCTGCTCATTGTTTTACTTTTTGATCTTGTTCAGCACCAGTGTAAGAGCTGAAGGCCTGATGTTTTGTTTCATAATATCTTTTAATATTATATACCTTTATTACTTCAACTGAAAGTAAACATACATTTCCCGCTGACCTCTGTGAAGAAATATTCTTTGCCTCAACGTGACTGAAACTTCCTGCACTCACTGTTGATTTTCCTTTTTTTTTTGGTTGTGCCATGGCTCGCCAAAACATGAATCAAAATGTTATCAATTAAAAAGTTTCCTTCAGTTTGTTTGGTTCGATTTACTTCATAACAAGATAACTGCTGCTTAATTGAAGGCATGTGATAGGGACACCCGGTGGTTATTTATTGAATTACGTTCATTTTTGTATAGCGGGCCAGATTCTATTAATATTTATAAAAAGCCTCGCGGGCCGCCACAAAATGATTGCGGGTCGCAGATGGCCCGCGGGCCGTAATTTGGACACCCCTGCTCTAAACTATAAATGTTTGTGACATACTGTAGTTTAAACAAGACATTTTAAACTTGGTCCTTTTGAATAAGATAAGTGTTGCTGAAGATTTGTTTACACATGGATGATGCAAATCCACACCAAATCACAAGTTATCAACAAGGTTGAGTTCATCAAGGGATGGACAGCAGCAAGAATCCAAGGTGGTGCAAACCATGGCAGCAAGGTGGTGGTGGTGTAAACAACGGCAAAAAGTGACAATAGTGTGACAACATATAACATCTAATATTTGCAACAAGCACTGTAGATTTTAATATTAAAGTAAATTAAGTGTTTAACTTTCCTTTTTTTTTTTTAAACAAACTCCATTGTTGTTCTTATTTTCAATGTTAAACATGGTTTAATTCCAGTTGGAAGTCAGTCAGACAGTGTTGAAGTTGACACATTTTCAGTGGTCAAACAACCAAATGCAGATTTTGCATTCAGCTGGTACTTCACTCTTAAATTAAAAAAGAAATGTTTGAAGAAAATAGAAATATAGAAATATTTCTTAAAATGTGTTTACAGTAACGATTAGACTCAGATTAGTATTACGATTTTTAGATCAATTTCGTACCTTTTCAAATGACCTTCAGTGAGATTTGCATTGCACTGATCTGAATTAAACTGAACTTCAACTGTGACATTTACACTAAACTGAAATGAATTAGTTTTAAAATGGCTTGTCTGTCCCGCTGCGTTTTTTGACTGTTTGGTGCCATCTTGGGAATAAATAATACATACCGTTAAAGTCAGGATTATTAGCCCCCCTTTGAATTTTTCTTTCTTTTTTAATATTTCCCAAATTATGTTTAACAGAGCAAGGATATTTTTACAGTATGTCTGATAATATTTTTTTTTCTGGAAAACGTCTCATTTCTGCAAAAAAAAGTTAATTTTTTTAAAAAACATTTAAGGTAAAAAATTATTAGCCCCTTAAGATATTTTTTCGATAGTGTACAGAACAAACCATCATTATACAATAACTTGCCTAATTACCCTAACCTGCCTAGTTAACCTAATTAGTCTAGTTAAGCCTTTAAATGTCACTTTAAGCTGTATAGAAGTGTCTTGAAAATATCTAGTCAAATATTATTCACTGTCATCATGGCAAAGATAAAATAAATCAGTTATTAGAAACGAGTTACTAAAACTATTATGTTTAGAAATATGTTGAAAAATCTTCTCTCTGTTAAACAGAAATTAGGGAAAAAATAAACAGGTGGGCTAATAACTCTGACTTCAACTGGAGGTTATTATAAGCTTTATTTCTTTCAGCTTTGCATTTATTTAAAAAATCAATATATTAAGGATCAGAGCAATATCGTGCGTCTAATGTTTATGTTTTGTGGCAAGTAGCCATTTAATAAGCAAGATTAAGTACATCCAGGACAGATGTTTTCACAGAATAAAGCCCTTTGTTATATACAACAGCCATTTGCTTCAATTTCGGGCCTGTGATAGGGCGTTTTTACAATAATCTACAATAATGCAGTGTTTCTAAATCAGGGTCCTGGAGTTCTCAAGATGAATTAAAATATTTTTAAAATTGTGGAAAACAGTATCTAATATTTTTGGCATGACAAGAAGTAGTTATTTCCAAAGTGCTTGGATAAAATATTCCCAAAACCTCTTTATTTTTGCTTATGGGAGATATTATAGATGTTGTACTCAAAAGTGAACAATATTTATCTAAGATTTTCCTTGTGGCAAGTATAACTAGAAATTGGCTTAAAGACAGATGTTTTCACAGAATAAAGCCCTTTGTTATATACAACAGCCATTTGCTTCAATTTCGGGCTTGTGATAGGGCGTTTTTCTGCGATAACAACTTTCTGGTGCTGACTGTTGTTTTAGACAAACATACCCTTGAACGGAGGAAGCGAGGAGGCCTCTACCATCAGCAGAGACAACAGATGAAGGATGATGTCTTTGCTGGGAGGAGTGTTGTCTTTGAAGCACATGGTGGACACCAGATCAATGAAGAAAGCATTGCATCGCATTCTGAACGATGCATTTTGACTGATGAGACGCCTAATTACCAGAAACAAAAACATACACTTTTAGGGTGCTTTCACACCTGTGAATCGATTCAGTTGTTCCGAAACAGAGATTACAAATGTTACATTGTTGCTCTTTGCTCTTGGTGCGGTTCGCTTTCACACTGCAAAGTTTCTAATCGGACAAAAAAGAGCTAAAACAAGTGACGTGTGAGTAAACTATTACATATCCATAAAACACAGGGATGTAACTGCGCTCGGATCGTATCGCTTTCTCACTGCAATCGATCCGCTCCAGAGTTTGTTTCAATCGAGCTGAGACCACCTCATTCAAGCGATCTCGGCGCGATTGATTTGGCGCGGATCAGAGAGCGATTGGTGGATTCAAATATGCCAAACGAACCGCACTAACTGGGCAAACGAGACAGGTTCCGAAACAAAAGTGTAGGTGTGAAAGCACCCTCAAACTCAAACAGAAAGGTAACGCACAACCATTCAATCCAGACATTGTGTAGATTACCGTAGCTCGTCAGAGGGCTTGAGCTCAAAGTTGTCAGGCACTTCCTGCACACACAGAGGGCAGTGCATCTGACCGGGCACAAGCCACTGCCTGATACAGGTCAGGCAGTAGATGTGGTCACACGGCAGACTTAAAGGGTCCCGAGGGTCTCCCATACACACTGGACAGAGCTGAAGGCCAAACCTGGGTCAATAAAAATAGGTTAAAAAAAATCACCATAATAGGATTAATCACTAACTAAACCCTAACAATAACAACAAATCATACCTTATAATCCTCTGAGATGCTTTATCTTTGCAGGTTTTTAGGACAGTGATCACAGCCTCAAATGGCTTCTTCTTTTTGAGGTTTGAGTCCTGCTCTAGGACCTTCAGCACACAGATAGGAACATTTAAGAAAATTGCACAAAGAATATGCAGTGAAAGACTGTGAGTGAACTCACTTGTGCTAGGAGCTGAGTGTGTTCCAGAACCACCGGCTTGAGTTTCTGTTGTAAATCTCCAACACCCAGCAGCATGTGCTCCACAAACAACACCAGAGAGTAAATGCGACGCCAGCCATGTCTGAAAATGAACAGTTCAATGATATGAAACATTTTTTTTTGTGCCATACAGAACTGAACTGAAAATATATTGTAAACCAGAGGTGTTCAAACTGGGTCCTGGAGGGCCGGTGTCCTGCAGAATTTAGCTCCAACTTGCTTCAACACCTGCCAGGATGTTTCTAGTATACCTAGTAAGAGCTTGATTAGCTGTGTCAGGTTTGTTTAATTGGGGTTGGAGCTAAACTCAGCAGGACACCGGCCCTCCAGGACTGATTTGGGCACCCCTGTTGTAAATTGTCTTGCAATATTAATTCTCACAACACACACTCACACTCTGAATGAAACTTTCTATAATTTACAGCAGGATTGTGTTAGATGACATTAAGTGCTATGATCCAGTGCAATCTACAACAATGCAGTGTTTCTAAATCAGGGTCCTGGATTTCTCAAGATGAATTAAAATATTTTGGAATTTGTGGAAAACAAAATATAATATTTTTGGCATGACATGAAAGTAGTTAGTACCGAAGTGCTTGGATACAATATTCCCAAAACCTCTTGATTTTTGCTTATGGGAGATATTATAGATGTTGTACTCAAAAGAGAACAATATTTATCTAAGATTTTCCTTGTGGCAAGTATGACTAGAAATTGGCTTAAAGACACAACTTTGAATTTTGGTTTAATATTATTGAAGATATATGAAAGATCTTACATATACAGTATGTTGAAGAGGGAAAAGGTGCATTCAAAAAGAACTGGCTGATACAGTACATGAAGAGAATAAAGATCCACAGCCAAGTAAAACTGTAATAGTTACATAAATGGTAACAAATAAAAAAAAATTACAAATAAAAATAAATAAATAAATAAATAAATAAAAGAAAGAAAGAAAGAAAGAAAGAAAGAAAGAAAGAAAAGCCAAAAAATATGTTTAAACAAAGCAAAAACCTAGATACTTCCAATTTTAATTCACCCCTCAGTAACTGTAATGCATCTTAGAAAAAAATATAACAAGAAATGTCATTCAAAAATACAATTATCATTAATACCACCAATCATTTACTTAGTTTGACAAAAAAAAGGTCAACAACCACTGATTACTAAAGCATATCCACTAAAGCAGTGGTTCTCAAACTGTGGTGGGTGTACCACTAGCGGTACGCAGGCTTCCTTCTAGTGGTAAGCGGAGGAATGAAATATGTCATGAACATGCTACACACATTTAAAAATGTATCAAAAATTATGTATATAATATGCCATATATGACATATAGACTATATTTCTGAGGTAATCTGCCATGTTGTTTTAACTGTGAAAATAAAATGCAACAATGTATTTAATATACAAATAATAGATAGATTTTATGGCTCATTACTCACTGGATGTTGGTGACCATCTGTCTGCATCTGTCTCCACGGTTATGTAGGCTCTCTAGACTGCAGACCAGCTCAACAGGCACCTGAAGCTTTTTAACACGTCTAAGCCAGGCCAGACTTTGATCGTCTCCATCTAGATTCTGGGGCTCCAAGTATTCAATACAGGCCACAGCAGCAAGCACATCTAATACCTGAGAATCAGAATAGACAGAGGGACGCAAAAAAAGATCTTGATTTAGCTTTTTTCTATGTGGACATATCCTTTCAATTTGTATATTTAGTAAATGCAGCAATCATGTGCTTGTTAGGAGTTTTGTATGACTGTAAAAGGCTGGATTTTGACGTGTAAAAACTGAAAAACACAGTGAAAGTCTATACCAGGGTGTAAACATTATATAGGGGGAAATTCATCACTGACTTGTGCATGAGTAGCGCATGTGAAGTTCAATATTTTATAACGTTTTGAGAGATTAGATTGAATTATGAACATTTCATTACTATAGTAATGTAATACTTACATGATTTCCAGTTTTCACATTACACTAAGTTGACTTAAGTCGTGGTTAAAAATGTTAAAATGTGCTCTCGGGACTATTAAATAAGAGTGAATGTCAGGTATACAAACAAAATCGTACTAAAAGTGACCTTGTTGCAATTAGAAGCAGAGCCATTAGAAAGAATTAGGAGGGATGAAAACAACTGGTTATTCAAACCTTTACAGTTCCATCCCATCTTCTTTATCCCTATCATATCACCAAGTAGAGCAACAAAAAAAGACACAAGAAATATATATGTGACACTCATCTAACAACGAGTACAACAATAGCATGCTAGATAATAAATATATAGAGACTAATAAAACAATAGCACAAGAACAATAAAAATACACTTAGAACTAAAACCTACAGCCTCATAGAAACCCCTCATTGCGCAATCTTGATACCGTATAAGCTTCACACTGCAAAAAAAAAAAAGAGTTTTTGTCTTATTTTTAGTCCAAATAACTCACAATTCTCAAATTAAGAAGCATTTTCTAGACAAGCTAAACATATTGGGCTCTATCATACACCCGGCGCAATGCGGCGCGACGCAATAGTTCTTTGCTAGTTTCAGCTCGGCGCTAGAGTTGTTTTGTTGTTTTGCAGCACGCTGTTTAAATAGCAAATGCATTTGCACTCATATCTGCTCCCATAGGCGTTCTGGTCTAAAAAAGGAGGCGTTTTGAGGTGTATTGCTGGAGCTTTGCTATTTTGAGAAACTGTAATAGATTGTTCAATAGACCAGAACAAAGCCGGTCTATTGTCCAGCAAAGAGCACGTTAGTTGTGCACCTCGCTTAAACATTGCTTTATACAGAGAGGATGTACAGCAATACACAAATATCTTTACAAATGAAAAATTATTTAAATATTAAGTATATATATACAGGGCTCGAAATTAACCTTTTTGCTTGGTAGCACCGGTGCTCCTAACTTTAAAAATGTAGGTGTATCAGCCAAAATTTAGTCGCACCCACCAATTATGAGCACCGTTACTACAAGTTTTATAAAAACAGATTTATATTGTATTTGAAATCAACACTAATCAAACTAACAAGCAAAAAAAATTATATATATATATATATGCAAGCATGAGGAAAATATGTCTCAACGAAATCCCGTTATCACAAGAAAATACATTTTTATACCATAACTGAGTGACCAAAGCATACACGGAGCGCTAACCGGCCCTACACGCACTGCTTGAATGAATCTGTTAACGGTATAACTGTTCTGTTCTCACAAGTGCTGTCTGATACTGCACTGATGCTTTTGACATGTACTGTACCTTATTATATGCATACATGTTAATAGCAATACCGGTCTTTTTAGGAGTAGCGATATTAGTTTACTCAGTGCAAGGCAAGCCCGTTTGCGATGGTGTACGTTGTGTTCAATTTGACATATAGCTGCCCCTTGCACGGCGGACAGCATCTGGCGATTATATGAAGGATTAAACTGAAGCTCTCGTGCTAGATGTGGCAAACAGTTACCTGAAAACTCCATCCCACAGACTTTTCATAGCGGACTTGAAGCCAATGGAAGTCTTCTACTCTTGGAAAAGTGTAGATGGTGGATTAACATTCAGCACACGATCACTAGTTAGATGTGTCATTATTTATAACTTTAGATGCCATGGTTTCTAAAACTAAATCTGCCAGTGTTATCTTCATTCTCATCTTCAGCGCTTTACAATTTTTCGCGGTAGTAGCTCTCTCTGTCATCCGAAACCAGAAGGCACTGACTGAGTGATTGACAGCTGATATTAACCAATCATTCGCGTTCAGTGCTAGAGCAGTGGTGGACCAATAAGAAGAGCGCGAAGGCGGGGCAAGCATTACAGACTTGGCTTTGTTTACTGCAGCAAGTTGACATGACAACTGTTTTACACCATTCCCGAGCGCTGCGTTTCACATTTCAAGTGCAGACAAAGAGCTTAGAGATGCATTCTGCGTGAATGTCTCCCGAATCCGCGCATGTGCTGAACATTTTGCAGTAAAAACTGGTCGCACACAAAAATTTTAAGCACTCGCAGAAGTGCTCCCAAATATATTTTAAGGTCGCATAGATAACATTTCGGGCGCATATGCGACCAAAAGGGTCGCAATTTCAAGTCCTGTATACATGTATATAAGATATAATAAGGATATATATAGAATATAAATATAAAGGATTAAAATATTACAAAACATATTATTTTCTAGCCTACATAAATATGAAAACCATACTTGCATGCCTTATGCTTTTGTATAATATTATTAGCAGTATTGTTTATTAAATGCATATTTTTATTTGTTTTATTAAAACAAGTTTAGATTTATCCACCTGTCAGGTTTTAGACCATATAGGGCACAGCATGTGTATTTGGATAAAATTTTTTGACCACACTTCATTATTATTGTTCATTTAATCATTTTCTAGAGAAATTAGAACTGAAATTAGAAAAAGTTTTGAAACAAATTAACAAACTTATTAATTAACAAATTAATTAGTTATAGGCTAATGGATGTCTGTGCATACAAGAAGTTTCCCAATCCACAAAAGTGAAAGTAAATAATACGGAGGCTCATCCCTCATTCTTGCCTGCAGATGCTCTGTTCAACTGTTTTCTCTCTAGTGAAGTGTTCAGTTTTTAGACTTATAAAGTCCACCATGTAAATAGCAAATACCCTCTAGCGCGACGCAACTGACTCTTAAAGGTAATGGAAGATGAGACTCTGATTGGTTTATCCTCAAAACACACCTATAACTCATTAAGAAAATAAGCTCAACCCTGTTAGACCATGCGCCACGGCGCAAAATGAATTTTACCATCCTCAAAATAGCAAAAGTGGATTCAGACATGCCCTTAACGCTTTTGCGCCCTGCACTTTACACATGGATCGTCAAACTAGAGCCCAATGTCTTGCTTTCAAAAATAAAAATTAAAAATTACACAAGTTTTTCCTTAAAAACACGCTAATAACTTGCCAATGGGATAACCTTGTTTTCGCTTTAAAGAAAGAGTATTTAGATAATTGAACCAGAAGGAAGACAAAAGCTCTAAGATAAGCATTTTTGCAGTGCACTAATTAGAAAACCCTGACGTGCATGCAGAACATTGTAGTACCTTACCTTGAAGACATTTCTGCAGAAAACAGTAAATACAGTGAATGCTATATTACCAAACAAATACAACCACAAAAATAAAATGATTTCAATCATCTTGAAACCAAAGAAAATGAGACAATAAGCTCTAATACATAAGGTATATACAACCAGGTAACAGGTCTGCCACTCTATGTAGATTCAGGCAGCTGTATTTGTCTGAATTGCATGCCACGGAGACCAATTATCAGCTCGGTTTAAAGGAAATAATTAAATGTGCAATATAAAATGTGTATTTTCATATTAGTATACATATGTATTTGTACTAGCCGGCAGCTAGCTCTCACATAGTTGCCCACTGAAGCTAAGCAGGGCTGCGCCCGGTCAGTACCTGGATGGGAGATCACATACTGTAGGAAAGCTAGGAAGTGGTGTTAGTGAGGTCAGCAGAGGGTACTAAACCTGCAGTCTGTGTGGGTCCTAACGCTCTATACTGCTCAGTGAGCGCCGAGGTCCTGACTCCTGACTCTGACTGTGGTCATTGAAAATCCAAGGATTTTTAAATATCCTAATGCTTTGTTTTTTCATAACAATACTCTGTTAGTGAGGTTGTTATAATTGATGTTATAGTGAGGTTGTACATGATTATCTACAGATTTATAAGACATACAGTTGAAACCAGAAGTATACCCGGTATAAAAAACACATAACCATTTAAAAAAAAAAAGTCAGATGTTAATGTGACTAAACTTTTTCTCTTTTAGGTAAGTTAGAACTATCACATTTGTTTGTGTTATGCTTAATAGCAGAATAATGAGAGAGCTATTTTTTGAGAAATTGTTATAACTTTTCTTGAAAGTCAAGTTTACATACAATAAGATCATTATGCCTCTGAAAAAGCTCAGATAATGATGTCAATGTTTTGGAAGTTTCTGATTGGCTAATTGACAACATTTGAGTTAATTGGAGGCACAACTGTAGACACACTGCTTCCTTGTGTGACAACATAGGAAAATCAACAAGCCAGAATCAACAACAAAAAAAGCCAGATTACAATTTGCTAAATTACACTGGGAAAAATAATAAAAATTTGGAGACATGTCCTGTGGTCTGATGGAACTGAGATAGAGCTGTTTGACCATAATGACCAGTGTTACATTTGGAGGACAAAGGGGAAAGCTTACAGGCCTAGGAACAAAACTGTGAAGTATGGGGGCGGCAGGATCATGTTGTGGGGCTGTTTTGCTGCAGGAGGGGCTGGTCCACTTCAAAGCATAGATGGCATCATGAAGAAAGAACATTGTGTAGAAATACTGAAGCAACATCTCAAGACATCAGCCAGGAAATTAAAACTTGGCCAAAAATGGGTCTTCCAAACAGACCATGACCCTAAGCATACTGCCAAATTAGTTATGATATGCTTTAGGGACAACACAGTGAATGTTTAGGAGTGGCCATCACAAAGCCCTGCTCTCAATCCTATAGAAAAAATTTGTGGGCAGAGTTGAAAAAGCTTGTGCGAGCAATTCTTACTCAATTCTGTCAGGAGAAATGGGCCAAATTACCTTCAAACTTTTGTGAGAAGCTTGTGGAAGGATACCCAAAACATCTCACCAAAGTTATACAGGATAAAAGCAAAGCTAAAAAAACCAAGGAAATGTAGGTAAACTTTTGACTGTCTAGATATTAATCAAATTTATTCTGGCATTTAGCAAATGTATATCATTTAGGTAATCCTATCGTACCTAAAATAATAAACGTTTAGTATTATTTACTATCAGACATTTAATGTTCCTTTTTTTAGAGTGTGTGTAAACTTACATAAGGTAGGATCATAGGGTAGAAAAAATATTAAATAAAAGCATTCAAGATAAACAAAAATATCTAAAATTGTTTTGATATTTTGTAGTTTGTAATATTTTCCCAAATAGTTCCCCTGGATTTAAATGGATCATCTTTCTATTTCTAAAGATGTTTGGTGACAAAATATTATTTTGATAAATAAATCCATTTAATAAATCTGTTTTGTTCAAATGCACCAAAATATATTACCTACAGTATATTCACTGAGAATATTAAAAATATTTTCTAAATGTGGTATATCAATTTATGTTGAGCACTGTATGTATGCATATATATACACACACACATATATATATATATATATATATATACTTTTTTGTTGTTGTTTTTTTGTTTCCATGAGAGTTGCTACAGATGCCACTTAACTAATATATCTATGTAAAAACTTCAAGCACTTACCAACTCTTTGCCCTCGCTGGCATATCTGTTTTCCAGAAGCATCTGGGAAATCTGAGGCTCTAAACTCATCATCCGGTGGAGGTTCTGTATTCGGTTCTTGAAATGATGGTAGGCAACGTGAATCCACACCAGAGAAAGAGCTTCACTCTCATGTGCTTCGTGAGCAATTCTAACCTCATTTACACTGGATGTAAAGGCTCCACGTAGAACCTGACAGATAAAAACATACCTTTCAAATTTAATTTCATGCCATCAACATATCTCATATTACCTAGTGAACAAGTGTATCTGCTTGGATGTGCAGATGTTGTGGTTGAAGTCTTTTAAAGGGTCTGACTCTCACCTCGAAGTCCACCTCTGATGTTACATTCATGGTCATGGAGATAAAATCCTGGAGATACCTGTAGAAAAACTCCATCTGCATTTCATTAGTTGCTTCAGAGATGTACCTTCCCAAGGGAGTCTTCCAAAAGAACTCTTCAAATTGCTTTACTGTGTGACCTGTTACAAGAAATGAAAAATCAGCTTTTATAGCTAAAAAGGTACAATGGCGTAATAGTCAATTGTCAATTTATTGTTCTAATATTTCGACTTTATTCTCGAAAACGTTAACTTTATTCTTGCAATATTTCAATTTATTCTAAAAATAATTATACTTTCTTCACAGAATATTCTAACTTTATTCTCAAAAATTTCAATTTTATTATAATAATATTTTTAATTTATTCTCAAAAACGTCAGCTTTATTCTTGTAATATTTTAACTTTATTCTTGTGATGCTTCTACTTTATTCTGAAAATATTCAGACTTTATTCTCACAAATGTCAACTTTATTCTAGTAATATTTTGACTTTATTCTCAAAAATGTCAACTTTGTTCTAGTGATATTTTAATTTTACTCTAATAATAATTCTACTTTATTCGCAGAGTATTCCGACTTTGTTCTCAGAAAATTTCAACTTTATTCTAAAAATATTTTAAATTTATTCTCAAAAACGTCAACTTTATTCTTGTGATATTTCAACTTCATTCTCGAGATACTTCTACTTTATTCTGACAATATTTCAACTGTGTTCTTGTAAATGTCAACTATATATTAGTAATATTGTGATTATTCTCGAAAATGTCAACTTTATTCTTGCAATATTTCAACTTTTTTTTCGTGATGCTTCTACTATATTCTGAAAATATTCAGACTTTTTTCGCACTAATGTCAAATTTATTTGAGTAATATTTAAAATTTATTCTCAAAAATGTCAACATTATTCTTGTAATATTCCAACTTTATTCTCATGATACTGCTACTTTATTTGTGAAGTATTCCGACTTTATTTTTTTAATTTCTAATTTATTCAAAAAACTACTTTGACTTTGTTCTCAAAGATTTCAGCTTTAATCTTGTAATATTTAGATTTTATTCTGACAATCCTTCTCCTTTATTCTCAGAATATTCTGACTTTATTCTCAAAAATGTCAACTTTATTTTAATAATATTTTGACTATTCTTGAAAATGTCAACTTTATTCTATTATTTCGATTTTTGACTACTTTATTCATGGAATATTTTGACTTTAGTCTCGAAAATGTCAACTTTACTCTAGAAATATTTTGAATTTATTCTCAAAATACTTCTACATTATTCTCGTAATATTCCGGCTATATTCTCACAAATCAATAAAGTCAACTTTGTTCTAGTAATATTTTATTTTTATTCTCGAAAATGTCAACTTTATTCATGTAATATTATGAATTTATTCTAGTAATACGTCTACTTTATTCGTGGAGTATTTCAACACTATTCTTGTGATACAGGTACTTCTACTATATTCGTGGAGTATTCCGACTTTACTCTAAAAAACTGTACTGTAGTAATATTTTGACATTATTCTCAAAAATGTCAACTTTGTTCCACTATCATTTTGATTTTATTTTCTTGATACTTCTACTTTATTCTCTTAATATTCCGACTTTATTTTCACAAATGTCACTGTTATTCTAGTAATATTTTGACTATTATCAAAAACTTAATTTTTGCAATATTTTTATTTAATTCTTGAATTTTTCTACTTTATTTTCAGAATATTTTGACTTTATTCTCGAAAACCTCATCTTTATTCTAGTTATATTTTTACTTTATTTTCGAAAGCGGCAACTTTGTGCAAGTAATATTTCGATTTTATTTTTAAAAATGTCAACTGTATAATAGTTATATTTTAATTTTATTCTAAAAAAATGTCAACTTTATTTTTTGTAATATTTTGACTTTATACTTGTAACATTTCAATAGTATTCTCACGATAACTGCACTTTTTTGTTTCGTGATTGTTCTGAAGAAAAACACCGTAAGGACAGCAGTTCAGTAAAAGTACCTTCTTGCTGCAGAGCATGTTTCCAGAGATCCTCTAGATAATCTTTAATCCTCCAGCTGAAAGGCATGGTACAACCCTTGTTCCGGTCAACTGACATGTAGTTCTGAACCAGGATTGTCTTTGTAGCCGAGCTGTAAAAATGCAGCGTAACTACATCATTTATTTAAAGACAGAAAAATGATTTACACTAATGTTGAAGTGAATGTTTAGCTGTTGTGTTGTCAGTAGCTATGTTTGTGTGTACTCAAATCATCTATTAGTGACATTTACTAAATAAAATGCTGATTTTTACTTCTGCATCAAGAGCTTGTGAATGGTCCAGCACAGCCTACTCACAGTCACATAGCACTCGATGCACACCTCTCAAAAAATGTAACTACACGTTGCAATGATGCAAAGAGCAAGCTCTGTAATTGGTCAGCTAGGTTCCTGCCTCTGAATGAGCGAGTTTGAGCTACTTGAACAGTGTTTCCTCTAGGACTTTTTCTAGGCAGGTCTTTTACACAAAACTACCAACTACATATGGCATATTTCAATGACAAATGGAGAAATGTGGTCAGCGCAGTACAAGTCGGGGTCGCATTTATGTAACATTAATACGAGCATGCCAATCTCTGCTTGCACGCCGATTTCCTCTGCTCCTGCACAAAACTTCTTGCACACCCTCAAACACGCTGCTCAAGCGCAGATCTTCTTGTGCGCTCTCAAATAAACACTGCTGAAGTGCGATTCAGATGCGTTTATGTAGTGAGTATGTCTCCAACATTTATTAGATTTGCTAGGAATATTTATGAATGTCTTCAATAGACCTACAGATTGGTATTAATGCATCCTAAAGTAGAGAGAAATGGCAATAAACTACTCAAGCAAGATAACGTAAAGTATTTGTATGCAGAATTACAGACCTTCATCTATAAATAAAGTATAGTTATGGAAACCGTTTTCATCTTAACTGAAAGCTACGTCGTGTTTGCTGGCCTCACGCATCGCGCACCTATCAGTAAGTAATCAGTCTGTCAGCACGTCACCTTAAAGTGTTAAACAAATACCGCACAGCCCTACTACGGTAACAGAAAAGTTTGCGCTGTTATAATTCACTTATCTTTTAATGCGTTTTGGTGCGATTATCACCCGCTATTAAAAACAACAACAATGAATGAATGTTTTGAATTAATTAGAAGCTGTAATGTAGCCGTGCCGGGATGAATTTTGGTGTACATTAAGGCAAGATTCAGAAAAAACAAAACACTCACGCCTGTTTCACACCGCAAGCGTCAGCGGGCCGTGAGCAGAGCAGGAGCAGCGCGTATGTCGAGCAGTAGCAGCACGCAGGCGTTTGCCTTTCACACCAGCTGCGTCTGCAGCGCGCAGCTCTTGGGCAGCTGCTGCAGAGATCAACCTATCTCTGTCTATTCTATCTAGTTACCCATGTCTCTCTATATACAAATACACCTTTTAAACTTTTCATCTGCACCAAAGCCACTCCTATGCTGTTTCTTTAACCTGCAAATGTTTATTTTACAAATATTATAGATCAAATAGTACTGTATGCTTCTCAAGCTAACTTATATGAGAAGTGTCTACAGTCAGAGGACAATCGCCTGTGATATCATATCATATGTTTTTTGATTATCAGGTTGCTGTAGACATAGTTATAATCATATTTATACAATATAGTTATAATGATATTTATACATGATCAAACTAGTCTTACTTTCTCCGCTTCAGTGATGTCCTGCGGCAGAATAAAAGCTTGTTAATTCATGCTCGTGCAGAGGATGAGACGGACAAAAGTTACCAATGCATGCCATTCTTTTACTTATTTTCGTGTTGTCAGATTCACAGTGCAAACAGTGCACTCCCGGTAGGAATAACTCGAGTGAACATAAAACAAAGCCGATTAAAACTTTCTTCCTCTGCTCAGCTGCACAGAACACAGCGAGCTCACATAATCCAGCATGCGTGTCGAACTACACTACCCACAATACACTTCTCTATGGACTACAAATCCCGTAAATATTCTATTTTCCCTCTCCTACAACACTAGTGTGCAACTTAAGCAAAACTGATACTAAAATTGTTTTACATTTGGTTTTGTAGTTCGGGCCTAAATAAATGTTTGTTGCCGTTTTTAATCGTTTTAAGTTCATTTGAATGACTATATATAAACCATTTGACGTTATCAACGTATTTATTGGGTAAAATTGCTACTTTTTACTGTCATTCAATGTGTTTTGGTCATGATCAATGCACTGTCACTTTAATTGAGCGTGAGCAGCGCGTCAAAAATAGACCCAGCGCCGAAACTATCGCTGCACTGCTGCTTCGGCGACGCTCACGCCTCGCACTGACGCGCTGCTGCTGCGTGCGGTATGAAAGCTCTCATCTGTTAACATGGACGCCGAAAACACACGCGCTGCTCACGCTCTGCTCATGCGCCGCTGACGCTTGCGGTGTGAAACAGGCGTCATAAAGAAACTCGACAAAGAGGAACATAAAAATACTGCTGCCGGCTAGTGTTTCGAAAGTGCTATTGCAGAGCAACACAAACAGAATGCGTTGTGGGTTATGGTGATCACTCGAAGCAGAAGTATAAATCAGCCTTTAATTATCGTTTCAAAGTCGCTTTGGAGTAATCACATACTTGTTTTCCGTCCTTGTGTAAGGCGACACACTCAGGAACTTGTCATCTCTAAAAATTTCCAGCCACAGTTTCTTCAAGGGTTCTCCAGAATTTCTATCCAGCAAGAGGTCTAGATTGCAGTCACGGTCGACAACTGATACAAGTTGTGCCAAAAAGGGAGTGACTACAGCTTGAACTCGCCTCCACAAGGCATGCCTAAAAACCAAAAGCGAACAAATATTGTATGTAAAGTTATTTTAGCTATACACAGGGTTCCCACTCTTTCATAGACACCAAATACAAAAACTTTTTAAATCGTAAATATTTAAAATCGAGCACCTTTGCAATTTAAACCTCCAGCATATATAGCGCCATGAAACTCCTTAACATTTCACTTACACTTAATATAAAAATAATAATAATAATAATAATAATAATAATAATAATAATAATAATAATAATAATAATAATAAGTCCTTACATTTTATATATTGCTTTTCTGGACACTCAAAGCGCTTTACACATTTTTAGGGGAAATCTCATCTACCACCAGCGTGCAGCAGATGTGACGGCAGCCATATTGCACCAGACTGCACACCATCTGATTGGTGGAGAGGGTACAGAGTGATGAAGCCAATTATGATGCCAATAAGAATGGTTCGGAAGCCATGATGGACAGAAGCCATAGAGCCCATTTGGCCAGGATGCCGGGGTAAAACCCCTACTCTTCTTCGAAGGACATCATGGGATATTTAACAACTACAGAGTCAGGACCTCTGTTTAACATTTCATCCAAAAGAAGGCAACCACTGAGCAGCATAGAGTCCCCTTCACTATACTGGGGCGTTAGGACCAACACAGACCGCAGGTTGAGCGCCCCCCTGCTGGTCTCACTAACACTACTTCCGGCAGCAACCTAGCTTTCCCATGTGGCCTCCCTTCCAGGTACTGACCGGGCGCAGCCCTGCTTAGCTTCAGTGGGCGACCATGTGAGAGTTACAGAGAGCTATTTACAATAAAATGTCATAACGATGATATTTTCAATGTGTCATTTTCAAAAATGTTGATCATTTTGAACAACCATTATAAAGCCATGTTCAAAGAAATTTAATACAATTAATTAAATTCAATACTGCTAATATTCAAATTCAGTTTCTATTGATAAAATGCATTATTTGACAATATATAATAATAATATAATAATATAATATAATATAATATAATATAATATAATATATATATATATATATATATATATATATATATATATATATATATATATATATATATATATATATATATAAGATAATATAATATATATATATATATAAGATAATATATAATAATAATAATAATTGTTTATGTACAAGGCTTGACATTAACTTTTTAATCACCAGCCACTGTGGCTAGTAGATTCATTACTTAGTACATACTTAGTAGATTCATTATAGTAGATCCAACATTACTAGCCACTCACCATTTACACTAGCCACACTTTTCTTGTTAGACGTAGAAAACATATTTTATATGCATTAATTTAACATGCTAAAATGACTTGATTTAGATGTTTTCTTATGTCCACATGTCTTCTTATTCATTTCACTTTTTGTGTGTATTGTGTATTAGTTTGCTCAGTGTGCATGAGCAAATGGGTTGTCGCAATGCAATCGGTTTATATTATACAGGACTTTTCAGGGCTCAACATTAAGGATTTACCAAATTTATCTCTGACCACACCAAATAAGTATTTCTTAGCCACATTTTTGTATGTGTCAAAAAAAGAAAATTCAGCTTTATAGGTGCACTTTTTAATTTAACAAAACTTTTCTTTAAAAAAAAAAACATTAAAATAAAAAAAGTATTGTCATGTATCTAAAATATGCACAGCAATCTGTCCTGGCTAAAAGTCCCAGATCAGCAGTTAACTACACATAAACGGGGAGTAATCTCCCATTAAAGCCCTATTATTGTTAAAAATACAATTCAGTAAACGGTAGCTTTTTAACATTCGCAGGCATCACATCCTCTCGTTCAGTACCTTCTTTCTTTTGCTCGGCTTTCTTTTTGTCAGTTTTGCTGCTTCTCAATTCTAAGATCACATTTTGCACTAATATTGGGCCATGCTTATTGTCGAACCCTGCTTTTAAGAGAACTACAATTTAAAAATGATTTCCAACCAGCCAAAGTGGCTAGTGGAGGTGTATGTCTAACCCGTCAGAGCTGAAATCTACCCGCATTTGGCAGGTGTTAATGTAAAGCCCTTTTAATGTATACGACTTAAATGTTCAATTTTTCATTCAGTTTTTGAAAACAGCACAGTACAATTGTTGAAATAACACCATGCACTTTAGTTTCAAGCACTTTCAAGGACCTATTTTTTAAGTACTTTCCAGGCCTTGAATTCATAAGTCTGAAATTCAAGTACTTTCAAGAAGTGTGGGAACCCTGTATACAGTACAGATTTTCACATAAAGAAGAAATACTTTGTAGAATAAATAAGATTTCATGTCAGAATCTGAAACCAAACTTACCTAAAAGTCCCACCCTCATGCAATGCATCCACATTCAGTGCTTCTCTGGAGACCCAGCTCTTGGCAGAGATAGTGTTGTCATCGTGAGCAACCAATAGTGAATGAAGTCGGGTCTTTAAAGTTTTCAGAAATTCAGCTGGTAACATAAACATTTAAACATCAGCGATCTCTTATAAGACCTGCAAAAACAAAATCAACAATAGAAACAGTGACGCCTCTCACCTTGTAGAGTCTGGTCTTCAGCCAAAAGCATTAGCAGAATCTCTACTCTCTTGGTGCTGCGCATGCCTCCCTCAGTTTGATCTCTTAACATGCCAACAGCACTCTGAACACAGCTCCGCACCAGTGCTGTGGTGTCCAGAACATCCTTACAGCCCTAAAGAGCGCAAGCAATGCAAATAAATTTACTGTACTTTACATTGTAAGAAACATACTACAAATATATCGAGGATTTGACTCACGTTATTTTCTTCTAGCTCCATTTTCTCTTCGTCTTCTTCATCTTCTCCTCCTGCATACATGTCTTCAACTTCCATGGCTGCAAGTACAGTAATAATAATAAAAAAAAACACTTTGATTTCTTGCGAATGTTCAATTCAAGTTAAGTCAAGTTGAGCTTTAATGTCATTCTGCCACATTTTTGGACATAAAGTACAATGTAATGTCGTTTCTTGCAGGATTATGGTGCTACATAAACATGTAACCTACGGTCCGGAGATAAAATTACGTATTGATTTTAAAAAGGGGTCTGGGTCTTCTTCCCTGCAAGTGTTTATGACCCCTGGTGCCACAAAGTCTGTGCCTCTGTGACACCTCACTAATGGCTCGTTTCCACTGACTGGTACAGTACGGTACGGTTCGGGTCGGTACGGGTCACCTTTATCAGGCTTGCGTTTCCACCACAAAGGGTACTTTTTTGGTGGGCGTGGTGTACGACAAAGTTTAAGTCGACGTCATGGTCGCTCGAATAAATGTCTACAGTAAAGTTGTATGGGTCGTTTACATATCATAAGAGAAGCACTTCTCACAAAACAGATGCTTTATACACATAAATAATTGTGTATAAATGTTTATTACTAACTTTTCTATGAACAGGAGTTGATTATAACTGCAGATCAATGACAGTGTGAAATAGGCTACTGTAACGTCTGCAATTATATTAAATAAATATATAAATACAACATATATGAACACATGCAGCCCTTAACAGTCTCCGATATATTATTAATTACAGAAAAACTACAAACATCATACATTTAGTACTTATTTGAGTTCAAAAACACACGCAATATAGCCCACAGTCAGCGCAAACCTCTCATCTGTGTCTGTAATCTTCAGCAGCACATGTAAACTCTGTTAGAGAATAATTTTTTTATTCCCAGTTCATAATAGTCCAAAAGGCTAAGATAAACATGGCAGTTTGTTCATGATTCAGGTTGTTAAACACTTTTGCTCCTGTGTTTTGCCGGGTTTCTCCTTTATTCCGCGCTTTACTCTCGCGCTTGTCCTTTTCTTTCTGAATGGATGAGATGATGGAGACACTTCAATAATCACGTAACGTTACACGTTATTATCATCAGCTCAAAAAGTTTATTATATCAAATATAGATGCGATCACGCGCTCCCGGAAGAAAGCGCATACCGCTCGCACAGACAGTCTTGTAAAACAGCAACAGGACGCGGCAGATTTTGTTCTTCTTTGTATCGTGTCTGTTCACCCAGACGATGACACGGTTTGTTTGAGCCCGGGTCATCCATGGCTAGAGGTAAGCCAGAGATGGTTGCCCTAAGCTTCAATTGAATTCCTTTGCCCCCCTTCCTCCTGAGAAACACACACACACACACACAAGGCTTCCGGCACTGAAATGGACTCAGAAATCCTGAATCAGCCCACAAGTGTTATGTGTTTGTAAACTTTGTATTTCATTTCTGACTTTTAATAATAACTTTAAATAATAACTTAACTTTGATCATGCTTTAATGTTTAATTATTTAATTAGGACAGTAAGGTCTGACTTTGCTTAATTCTTGGAAAAAGAATTAATATTGTTTATGCCTTCCATGAGCTTGGAGGTCTACATCCATACATCTCTGCAATGACTCAAATAACTTATTAATAAAGTCATCTGGAATGGCGAAGAAAGCGTTCTTGCAGGACCCCCAGAGTTCATCAAGATCCTTTGGATTCATCTTCAATGCCTTCTCCATCTCAATAATGTTCATATCTGGTGATTGGGCTGGCCAATCCTGGAGCAGCTTGACTTCCTTTGCTTTCAGGAACTTTGATGTGGAGGCTGAAGTATTAGATGAGCACTATCCTGCTGGAGAATTTGCCCTCTCCTGTGGTTTGTAATGTAACGGGCAGCACAAATGTTTGATACCTCAGGCTGTTGATGTTGCCATCCACTCTGCAGATCTATCACACCGCCCCCACACTGAATGTAACCCCAACCATGATTTTTAATTCACCAAACTTGACTGATTTTTGAGAAAACCACGGGTCCATGTGGGTTCTAAAAGGTCTTCTGCAGCATTTGTGATGATTGGGATGCAGTTTAACAGATGATTCATCTGAAAAATCGACCTTCTGCCACTTTTTCAAATGATCAACTAGAGGTCAAGTTGTTATTCATGTTCACCCTTTTATCTGGTTTGTTACGAGGTCAAATCTTAATAAGGCCCTTTCTGTACATGCGTCAGGCGTTTCCGCTGTTTCTGCTATATGTCCTAACAACAATACATCTTTCCTGAGCAACCATAAATCTCATTAATGTGAATCCTTAGAGTTAAACATCACATAGCCTTTTAGGGAGAATCCTTAGGATGGAGACAAGGACCAGATAAGCACGTACAGGAAAGTGGCTGTATAAAGAAAATGTACACATAGTCTTTATTGTGAACATAAATACAAGTGACTTTTCCATTGGACCCACAAGTCTAAAAATGAGTAGTAAACAAGTTTCCACTACACATGTTCATCTAAAAATGAATTTCCATTACACTATACACATAGCCTAACCGTACGTTCACACCGAAAGCGGCGAGAGCGTCCAAGGTCGCTCTGGCCGCCCTGGCGACAACGCTCTCTGCCTTCAGCTCCTGCGGCGAGAGCGTCAAAACTCGCTACATTGATCTAGTATTTAAAGGAGCCGTTGCAGCATATCAGTTACATTCCTGCATAAAACATGTTTCTAGCGTGAAAATGTTGCACACTTCTTATCAAATTCATACAACAATGGAAGATCAAGTTGCGTGTGGTGTGGCTTTGCTCTATTTATCCAATATGTGTCCATATGTCTGAAATATCCTGAAGCAGCAGTACTGTTCTGTACTGTCACATCGCGTGAGATTCCCGCTTTTTTAAGATAAATTTATATAACATTGATGCACATCAGTAACTCGTCAATAACTTATTTAATGTATGTTCCTGTAGGAAAAAATTGTAAATAATTGGAAATCCGGCGACCGCAATAATCAAACCCTTGGGAACAACTGTGGTCGGAACCAAAGTTCACAGGTCTGTGTTCTCTGAACTGCTATCAATCGATGGACGTCTTCATTCTGACTGCTTGCCGCCGAACCGCGTCATAGCTCATTACCATAAAGTTGACTTCATTTCAACTCTCCTCGACGCTCACGCCGGCGAAGACGCGCCGCGCTGCTCCTCGCCGCCGGCTCTCATTGAAAATGAATGACTTCCGGCTATTTTGACGCTCTCGCCGCTTTCGGTGTGAACGTACGGTAAGACAAACAATCCAAGTACTTTTACACAAGACAGAACAATATTGTGCAAGATATTGTGCCAAAGAGGTATTTAATGTTGAATAAGCAAGAAGTGTTGCTTATTCACTAAGCAAGTAGTGTTGCTTATTGTTTCTGAACGCTACCTCCTGTGACCTGTCTCCCCCAAAATTGTGATGTTTGTGTATGGTCGGGGAGGTTCCATTTCACTATACGAAAGTGTATGTGACAAATAAAGGCCTGATTTGATTTGATATAGTGTATCTTGATATTTGGCACATTCACAGGTAAACATTGTTATCCTTACTGAATGCTGATTACACCTTAAATTTTCAATATTTTTGAATCAACTGACCTTCTGTTTCATCTACTTTCTCTGCTTTCTCTTCAAACAGCTGGCTGATGGTCAGACCCTGCAGGGCTTTTATATCCGAGACAATATCTTTGGGTCTTCTGAGGTCATCAATATGGATCGACTTCCATGGGCCTTTGTTAAAGAACATTCAGTGAGATTTCCTCAAAAAACACCGATTGTAAGAGGATGATACAGTTCATCTCGACTTACCACCATTAAATCCAATGTAGGACGTTCCACCATCCATTCTGGGTAGTTTAGTGATGAAGTACACAAAAATCTTTCCGCTGCCCTCTTTCTTGAATTTGTTGATTTCATTTATGGAAGAATACCTAAAGAAATATTTCACATTAAAATCATGGCGCTTTAACAGTTACTGAACAACAAAAAATGTTCCATCAACCACATTCAACTTACTTTGCAGATGCAATGACGTTTAGTTTTTGGAAGCCTTCATCAAAATCAGTTTGGATGAGAAGTATCTTGTCCCCGGTGGTGTTTTCCAAATAATTTCTTAAAACAGAAAACAGGTTTTAATTAATCTAACTAGGAGTGATTAAATTGCGTTTTCATCGTGGTAATAAGATGTAATGATTGAATGATGATGAATATAAAAACAATACTTGATTTTCTTGAGGAATGATTGTTCCGTGTCAAACTGCTGTAGTGAGAGAAGCTCTATGTTTTGAACTACATTCTGTAGCTGTTGAGTTTCTGAAGCAGTCAGAAGCCTGGAGAATGTAGTCACCTAATGGATAAAAGTTATAATTTGAATTGTGGGGCACAAGTTGTTACTTGATAAGACTGAAATGTTCTAACTGATCTAGAGAAATGGTTCTAAAACATCTAGGGGCCTATCATTCAACTGGCGCAATATGGCGCCATGCACAACGCATGTGTTTTGTTTTGTTTATTGCTAGATTGAGCTAGATACAGGTATCATTTTAATGTTTTGAAACTGTGAAGCAATTGCATTTGCACCCATTTCTGCACCCATGGGTGTGCTGGTCTGAAAGGAGGTGTGTTACAGCGCATTATTGGTGCATTGCTATTTTGTGCAAACTGAAATATACCACGCCACTGAACAAATAAAAGCTGGTCTAAAGACAATGGAGCAGTGTTTTTATTTGCAATTTAAAATTAGTATTTATATATATAAATAAATAAATAAATAAATATATATATATATATATATATATATATATATATATATATATATATATATATATATATATATATATATATATATATATATGCATAAACTTTCATGTTGTCATACATAGCTGTCAAGTTTAAGAGATGTATGCAACACCAAATGGGCTATGCCTATTATTGAAAGTGTGTTTAAATATAATATAACTTTTATTTGGTTTTATAGACCTTACAATGTTTTAGTTTTTTTTTTTTTTTTACCGCACTTTGTTGTTATTGTTCATTTTCATTTTCTTGTTTGCTGGAATTTAGAAATAAATTTAGAGATAGTTTTGAAATAAATCTTTGCGCTTAACAAATTATGAAATTAAATATGTAATGGATATCCTCGGTAGAGTGCGTCAGTCCAGCCTAATCTCACGGGGAAACTCAACTAATTTACGTTTTGTCAGTTTAGTGGCTATTTTGTACGAATTTAGCACCCAACCCCACCCCTAACCCCAGCTGTGATTGGGTGATGAGCAAATCGTACTAAATTGTACAAATTAGATTGCTCGAATTAATACCAATTAGCCACTAGATCAAAAAGTTACGAATTGTCGTGAGATTGTGTTAAAGTCCACCGTGTACAATAGACTCTGATTGGTTTAATGCACATTTTGCCCAAAACACACCCACAACACCCCAAAAGAATAAGGACAAACCTTTTAGACCATACACCTGGCACAGACAGTTTTTCCCATTCTTATTATAACAAAAGTGGATTCGAACACACCCCCAGTGCTTATGCACCATCTACTTAAACACAAGTGGCAAGTAACTAAGCAAAACAATTATATTATTCAGATATTGAATTAATATAATTAATATGTACTAATTCCATTATTCAATGTAACTCCAGTAATTTCAAGTTCCAAATGTCCTGGGTAGTATGCTGAGGTGCCTTAGTGGCTCCCAGACCCCTAAATGAGAACCAGAACTCTAGAGTAAAAAGGTAAGTATTAAAAAAATGACTTTACCTCTGTGAAAAAGGCACCACTACAACCTTCTTGCTGTATGTGAGATAGGATGAATTCAGCAAGGGAATTATGCATCTGGTCCTCAAAGTATACCCTTGACAAGTGCTCACTTTCTACATTGAAAAGGGAAGTGCAGTCTAGCCGAACCACAGCATCTGGTGTTGCACAGTTCAGAAGGATCAATTTAGACTCATCTAAGATCCCTTTTCTAGGATCTGAGAGCTCCTGCCCTTTGAGCTGCTCTGTAACTTGCATTACTACCGATGCACAAGTGTCCGTGTGGTAACCAATGAAAGCATCAGCTGGACTGTAACGGCGTGCACTGGGAGCAACAGAATGCTTGTTTTTAACATCAGTGAAGCACTGAACCCACTGCTCAAGGTTCTTAACAATGTCCTTTTGCTCACTTTTCAGTAAGGTATTAAGGTCAAGATAATGTTTCTCCAACCTGTTGATCAGTGGAATGGGAAACTGCTTGTACACAATGTCTTTCTCCTCAATGACAATTAGCCGGAAATCTTTGTGCACTCTGCATTTGACTCTGTGGGTTCCAAGCCCCAAATCCACATATTTCTGGCCTCCAAGGGTAACGTAGTATTGGTTGAGAGCATCATACAAGCTTTCGTACAAATTCTGCAAGTTCAGAAGCACAATTGTTTGACCAGTTTCCATGCAAATTTTGACACGGTTGATGTTGCGGCATATCTGAGTATACTCCTGGTCCTTTGGAAAGCTTGAGCCGAAGATAATTTCCGGTTGGCACTGATCCGAAAAAAATGTTTGTTGAAGAATTCGAAGGGCTGCATAGTTTTTGGTCAGAACCAGAAGGTATCTGCATTCCTCATCTTGTCCAATGGCTGTAACATTCTCTCTTACAAGCTCAATGGCACTGATAGTCTCAAGCTCCGGTTTGATATTTAGTCTGCTGGTGAAAAATGTGACAGCATCCACATCGTCCTTGCCACTGAAGTTTCTCAGCACTGCCTTCACAATCTGTTCTGCACTAGGCTTTTGATCACAAGCTTTAGCAACAGCAAACATCATCTTTATCAAGCTGTAATAGTCTCGCAGACCAAAGAAACCTTTTTCCTGTTTCTTACAGATGCGCAGGTAAGCATGGGCAAATGGCTTAAAGCACTCTCTCACTTTCTCAAGAATCATGACATCCGAGGAGCATATTCCTTTTGCGCTCTCAATCAACTCATTTTCATCAGGATCACCCCGTGAAACAAATATCCCTCTGTTCATCTTGGCTGGGTCCAAAGCCCAGTTTGAGATGCCAATGAATCCTACCTTCTTGTGTGGTGATGGCTGATCATCTATGCATCCCTCTTCGAGCAAAGGATGCAGAGTTTTCAGAGGCATTTTTTGGGAATCTTCAGCCAAGCCTATCTCATCTAGCACTACTACAGAGACATACTCTGATAGATTCTTGCCTTCCTGAAAACGGGCACATTGCTTGAAGGTATTAATGATCCCTTCTGGTGTAGAATGAGGACTACACTGGAAAGAAACCAGATGAATCTGCTTTAGTTTTCTAAACAGATCAGAATGAGCTGCTTGGCCTTGCATGCCATCTGCAACCAGAGTTTTTGACAAGGACTTGGAGCTTCCGGGTTTTCCAACCAAAAACAGAGGAATTCGTAGTTCGATGCAAATTACCATCATGAAGACATTTTCCTTCAAGGCATTGTTTCGGGCAATGTTTTCACCCATTGGAACACCTTCCAGAAAAATATCCTGAATAACTGAGATTTCCTGCATCACCTTCATTGGGCTGTAGGCTGCTGGAAAGTACTTGCAAATTTTTTTTCTGTATTTCTCTTTGTCCTCCAAGCAGGCATGGTAACATACACCAACTGCCATTAGTAATGACCAAAGAATTGGATTTCTTTCATCAGTATCTTTCGGATGTTGATCGGTTTTCTCGGTCCTCTGAATACTCTCAAACTTGTCAAGCTCTGAGAGTAACATTAAGTGTTTTTTGTAGAACCAGCCAAAAACTTGCATGCAGCGCTCAACATCCCTCAGACTCACAAAACTGCATTCATCCTGTCTTGTTCGCATATACTTCTGTGAAGCTGACAAAACATCTGTAATCACTGTGATGTAGCCTGAATCAATAGAATGGGTTTCAGCTACTCTTTCTACTATTTGTTTGATGTACATTTTCTCAGTATGGTCATTGAGCTGTCCAAAGTCCCAAATCAGTGGAATCATGCTAGGTGGTAAGGCCTGCACCCTGTACACTAGCTGGCGAAGTGGAATGGATCCAAGTTTTTCATCAGTTTCCTCAGCACGAACTCTGTATCCCAATCCTGCTGACTCCAATCTCTTAATCATAACATCGGTGTGTTTTCTGTAGGGATTGCAAGCAGCAATAATTTTCAAGCCTGTGTTCTCTGTCAAATTTTGTCCCTCAGCAGAGTTGTCGCAGAGGATTTCTTTAATGCTGCTAATAGCTTCAGTTGTGTTGGCTTCATCAAAAAACAACACAGTGTCAAACCCATAATCTAGCTTGTTTCTTAACGCCATGGCCTCTGCTTCTCTCACTTTGGTGTAAATCATTTCCGAGCTTGTTCCTCCATGAACCTTGACTAGTTTCATGTTGTCAGTGGCAACTCCACTTCGGTGCATCTCACAGAGGAATTTGATTAGCCTTGTCTTCCCACATCCTGTCTCACCCATGATTATTACAGGAATCCCACAGCGGAATCGCATGTGAACTGCCAACATTTTCAACATGTTGTCTGTGGTGAGCTCATATGTCTCATCTGGGTCAAGAGGCCATTGTATTCCCAACACCCTGGAAAGTCTCTCAATTTTTTCCCATCTTGGGAGCTGGTCAAAGTCAATATTGAAGGGAACTCTCTGTAGTTTAAGGCCCTCATAGAGCTCCATGGTCATGATGTTTTGCTTGATCACTCTGTTGTTGGATGGATCAACTGCATCAACCCCTTTCTGGGCATTTGGCTGAAGATGAAAGCCAATGAATGTCATGGAATCATGGTCATCATTGAAGAATATGTACGGATGTGGTTCTGACTCCCATCTTTTTCTTATCTTAAAGGGAGCAAGATCCTCTTCATTGGCCGAGGAAAAATCTTCATGCAGCCTGCCGGGACTCTGGTCAGAAATGCTAAGTGAAGGAGTTGCAAAATCTTTTGCCATGAGAATCATGAATTCAACAACAAAATTTTTGAATCCCAACAGAGTGTCCCCTACGAAGGAAAAATCACAGAAAACTGATTTCTCACAATCCTGAAGCTGTAAGTTTAGGAACCAAGCAAAATTCCGCAATTCTGCCCAAGAGGGGTCTATTATGCCACAGTACTCAAACAACATCTGCAGGCATTCAACATGACTTCCCTCAACTCCTTGATACAGAAATTCATCCAAATTGATGCCATTGTAGAAACGTTGCAGGTACTGATAAGGCCGTTGATAGGCCTCACTTCGGAACTCTTGGTCATCCATAAGGGGATCATCAGATAGTCCAAATGATGGATGTTCCTCCATTCTCATTTCTAATTCAAGGACCTCTTTAGGTGAGCGGCAGTAGACAATTGGAAACACATCCAAGAAATTAAAGGAAACTTTTGCGCCCTAACAAGAGAAAACATATTTATAAATTGTGAGGCATTTTAATGATTAATGTGATAGTCTTAAGCATTATTTCTTTTTTTCGTTGTTTTGTAGTGATGTGGACAAGATAAGCTGTTTTCTCAAGATCTTGATTTAATTTCTGGAAAAGTGATTTTCTTGTGCTCAGGGCTTAATTTTCTTGCAATACTGATAGAACAAAAGTGTATTTTTGTTTGTGGTACCAATTTAACCAAAATAATTGACAATTTCAAGGACTTTACTCAACACATTTTTTTTATGTTCTATGTGCAAGTCAGCTACACCATAATTATTGAAACATATCTGGATGAGGTTTACTGTTTGATTAAAAGCTGCATGATAGAGCATGTTCATCTACACTAACATGTATTATTATTTACATTATCTACATTATTATTTATTCATTTATATTTGCTTTCGGAATTACATTATGGTGAAAAGGTTGGACTTGGTATCCAAAGGTCACAGGTTTGAGTCCCGGCACCAGCAGGGATTGTTGGTGGGGAAAGCTAAAAAATTATCCACCTCAATACCATGGCTTAAGTGATTCCCTTGAGCAAGGCATTAAACCCCCAAATGCTCCCCAGCCAATCCACTGCTTCCGGTGTGTTTACGGGAGTTACGTTTCTTTGGATAAAAGCATCTGCTAAATGCATAAATGAAAATCAATCTTGAAAGACACCGAATTTGGTCTTTTTAATATAACTAATTGAGCATGTAGTATTTATATTTATAAGCCATTTCCAAAACAATTAAAACTATGTGTTGAGTATAGTCCAAAATTATATTCTCGCGTTGAGATCACAGAAACATTGTCATCTGAAGAGGATGTAAAAACAACTTTTACCATATAAAGATAGCAAAATAATTACAAAGTGATAACAAGAAAAAAGATTTCAAGAACAGTATGTAAACAGAAAGTAAAAAACAGTAATTGTGCATGGCCTCTCGTGCTGCGTTCACACCAGACGTGGAAGAAGGGTCAAGCGCAAGTGATTTACATGTTAAGTCAATGCAAAGGCGCAAAAAGACATACTGCGGCACGATACGTACGAATAAGGTGGTGCGAGTTGCGCGTTTTGAGCGATTGACACACGTTACGTGCTTATTACTTGAATTGGAAAAACATTCACGCCGCATTAACTAATCAGGATCTTTCTCTTGTAGGGGTTGGCTTATAACAAAGCTTTGTTTTTTGTGTCCTGGGGTGAAATCCTCTTGCCGACACCAACATCAGTGGATCAAACTGGGCTCGGCTTAGTTGGAACCATCGCTAAAAGCTTCCGTCATCCATGTTAAGTTTCAGGAGGAGTTTATGAACTCACAGAGCTGGGTGCCCTTTCTGGATATGTCTAGTGGACATGACTCCAAATGGATCTACACTGTTTTTCAGCCTTCTTAAAGCACATAAACACAGTTATTCCCTCAATAAAATCCATGTTAGCCATTTAGCAACAAAGCTACAGTCACCAGGCAGATAGACGCCCTGCCAATGATGCAATTCTGCATCTACTGTGAAGCGGATAAAGCGGGTAAACTCAAAATGTTCAAGCGTCTATTTACGTGCAAACAGCGCTATATACTTTATCCGCGCATGCCGCTTCTGGTGTGAAAACAGCATTGGGGCTTCCACAAAATAATGACAATTCCTAAGCCATTTAAGCAGTTTACTTACAGCTCTTCGATCATTTTGGGATAAGCCAGGTCTTAGTATCTCAATGACATACAAGTGTTTGTTGCTGCTTTTCCACATGTTTCCTTTTGAGTCCATAAGATATCCAAGGATCAACAGCCTGAACAGAAATTCATGAAGTCCTTTCTTCACCTGCAAGTATATGAATTATACTGAAAAACAGCGACAAGACTTCCTTAAAGAGGCACATTTAATTAAAACAAATAAAAAGTAAAATAATAAAAACTACCATGGTGGTGACATCAAAATGATAGACCGAAAGATCATTTTTCTTGAGGACGCTGATCAAGGACTGAATGATGACATTTTCATCAACTTTCGGCTCAGTTAACCTGATGCATTTTAGCTGTGAAGGCTTCTTGGAGTTCAACTTCAATTTCTCGTACAGTCGTTTAATGTAAAGCGACTTTCCTAAAATGTGCCACACAAGTGAATTACAGCATCTTACATTACTTGGAGAACTGTTTACACTTATCAACCTAACAAACAACAAGCCAATGTTTTTAAGCCACATTTATGCCCAAATTCTGGAGACTAACCAATTAAGATCAACAACTTCAAGGTATACTCACCAACTCCTGATCTTTCAGAGGACACAACCCCCACATTCTGCCTGTCCTTGAAGACTGCAGCAGCACTGGATATGCCCACTGGAACTGCAAAATGCCTATGAAGGTATTGCTGAATACTGGGAATTGGTTGCTGTGGAATCAAGTGCAATCTAAACTGGCTAAATGCTGAAGGAAGATATGCATGTTCTTTGTTCGATTCGCAGATCAGCACAAGCCGGTAATCGTTTGTAGTGTGTGCATTTTGATTCTGAAAGAATTTCTCCACTTTGTAGCTCACTTCATAGTTGAGTTGGTTCACATAGAGCATTGTATAAATCTTCTTCCCCCTATACCCAGCAGAGAGGCAGCGCCTGAGGAAAAGTTCCACTTCTTCATATGGAGTGGTAGCACTACAGAGGAGTACTTCGTCATAGGTTGGTAGAGGCTCATTCTTGCTGTTCATGTAAATTGAGATGCATGAAATCAAAATTTCTTCAGAAGGGCAGATAATTAGGTTTGGTCTCCCAGAAGCAATTCCATTTGGAAGTTCTCTCAGAATGGTCCTTGTTTTGTCACGCTGTGACATATCACCCTCATCTTCTCTGTGGCTATTGGCCAAAATTTCAAGGAGATATCCAAGACTTGGGACATCAAGGGAGTCTGGCAGAAATGCCTTCATGTCTCGCATGTAATTGTTCCAAATCACACCTAGTTTTGTGGATCCACTAGCATCCCCCAACTGTTGAATTAAATCATCAGATGTTGGACATGACTTCTCAGTACTTTCATTTTCAGTCATACTGGAGACTTCCACAAAAGTTTGAAAGTCTAGGTCATCATTTTGGTCAGGACCTTTCCTAATTAGATCATACTGAAGAATGTGCCAAGCTTTTCTCAAATCGGAAGTGGAGCAACTAGGCTTGATAAAGGAGAGCATCATCAGAACTTGATCGTCTATTTCCTCCATGTTATTGTGAGCAAGCTGATGGCACAGGTAGACCAGCTGTTCTGCAGTGTAGTAGTTTAAGTAATAGTGCTGGGATCTTTGCTTGTCCATAAAATCTTGCCAGAAGCGTAGGCAGCTCTCCATTTTCTTACAGACTTCTGGCAGCTGTTCTGTGACATCACCTTCAACCATGACAACGCTGACAACACTCCCTAAGTTGAAGTCTATGATGATGCACGCTTCTTTACTATTACAGTTGATGTTTGCCTCCCAGTGTCTGAACAATGGATTTCCAGCAACATACAAATCAATAAATGCGGAGACCAACCTTTGTACACTGGCAAAAACCTGGAAGCAAGAAACACGTTTACTCGAGACTAATTAGGGGCCATGATGAAATAAAAAATTAAAACAACTAAAAAGTGAAAAGACACCTCTGCAAATTGATCGACTTCACACTGGCCCTGTTCTCCTTTGCCAGACATTAGCATCAATTTATTCTGAAGATCCCTGAGGTCTTCAAGAGAATAAACGCGTGTCTCACAGCCACCATCATGCTCTTCCATAATATGTAGCTTCAGAATGTTTTCCAAGGCCAACTGCAAAAAAAATAATATTAAGGTGTTGATTGTTCAGGTGTTTATTGTTCAGAATTGTCTGCATTGATTAGGACATTCAGGGATAATGCACATTTTTGTTCTGTTTTAGGCAGAAAACCTAACAGTTTCCCTAAAGTTTGTCAAATAGTTATATGATTTGGCTTTCGTCAATTGGTGAAGTTTGTTCCTCATCATTGTCGCCACTGGTTTGCTTGGTTTGGGACTTGTGGAGCTGCATATTGTTGGATTTGCTCTTCAGTGTTTGGACTTTCAGCAGGGATATGTATATTACTCTGAATTGAACTAAACTAAACTTTAACTCTCAAAACTTGGCTGAAGCAGTTTCAATTTACTCTTCTATGTTAAGCTGCTTTGACAGTCTACATCAGGGGTCACCAATCTCGGTCTTGGGTTTAGCTCCAACTTGCCTCCACACACCTGCCTGGGTGTTTCAAGTATACCTAGTAAGACCTTGATTAGCTTGTTCAGGTGTGTTTAAGGTTGGAGCTAAAATCTGCAGGACACCAGCCTTCCAGGAACAAGTTTGGTGACCACTGGTCTACATTGTAAAATCGCTATAGAAATAAATATTAATTGAATTTGGTAGACTAGCAAAACTACTTTTCATTGGCCTGGATTTTCAAGCAAACACCTTGATCAAGAAGATCAATTCAGCTTATCAATTGCCAATACAAATCTGGCCAGACAATAACCCAATTTTCATGCAAGGCCATGAAGCAGAGTAGGGTGAAGCCGCAGGCTCGGAGACCAAACTGCATGCTCAGATCTGCACGCTCAAACCAGCACTTTCAGACTTATCGTTTTCTCAGACAGTGCCACCTGATGTTGATCGTAAAATAATAGACCCAACTGCACGCTCAGACCACCACTTTTGAAACAGTTCTCGCTGAATAATGGATGATCGCCTACACCTTCCCCTACCCTAAACCTAACTATCACACTTGTAAGGACATTACCTTAGTGGGCCAGACAATGTCCACTACATATTGGACCGGGTCCAGTACACCATCATGATTACAGACTGCAGCCAGGACATCTTGGCACTTTCTAGCAAGCAGCAACATCGGACACGTGACCCTAACACTAACAATAGGTCTGGAAGTGCTAGTCTGAGCCTGCAGTTGGGTCTCTAGGCCTGCAGCTTCATAATGATGAATGAACAAGATTGTATTCCAGCTGGTGAATGACCTAAACGAGTCAGTGATAACTAGAAACTATTTAGCATTTTTCCAAAATGAGTCTTTAAACGGGTTTTCCTTAAAACATCCAGCACAATGTTGGCAAATTTTTATTTACCTTCTTCTGATTTTGTGCATTGATAACGTAGATGCCCTTTGAGTTGATAGCTGATGCCAGAGATAGAGAAGACAGTTCCACTGACCCATGGCTGTCTTTGACTGTCTTCAACCATTCTATGTGTCTTGCAGAGTCACACTGAAACAGAAAAATGTAGATGAACACAACAAAATCTTGTTTTCTCTCAATTGTCAAAGCTAGGAGAAAGTCCTACCAATTTCTTTGGAAGGTTGGAGTCGTTGTCAAGTGCCTTCCATAATTTTTTCAGCATCTCATTAAAAAGACTAAAGCCAGCATCTGGCTTTAAATCATACAGCATTGACGAATAGCCTAGAACTGCATCATGAAAACAGGCCACACGATCCACATCTAAATCATTCTCTCCAGCAGAGATAGAGGCCAAATCCACAAATACCTTCAACTCGTTGATGTCTGAAGTGAAAAAAAGTGCTAAAACATTACAAATAATGCATTTAATTTTAATTACAAGGGAAGAAACACTAATTATTTACCTTCGAGTGCCTCTTTAACCCAGATAACGAAGTTTTTTCTGTGGCCAAGTTCTTGAAGGCACAGTCTACGTGGCTCTGTGATGTCCACAAGCACATTTTTTGCCTGAATCAACTCATTGTCAATGCTGTCTAAACGCTCACTTTTAAAATCCGAGTGTGTCTGTAGAAAAGAAAAACTCACTTAAAAAATTTGTAAAAACCTAAACAATTGTTAACCTTAGAGCAAAAAATGAATAACTTACAGTAATAAGCAACTTCTCCAACACCTGAAAGTCACCTTGGAGGCAAAGGGTCTCTTTGACCATCATGACCACCTTTGCTGACTCTACAGCCAGATGAAGCTCATGGTACTGCTTGATCTGCTGGATTCTTGTCTGGACCCAGTGTTGGTCATCATTGAAGTCTTGTTTGCTCATGATCGCAACTTCTGCTGCCAGTTTTTCATACTTTCCCTTGTAGGCTCTGAATATTTCATCGATGTCTTCAAAGTCAATGCTACCATCTTTAAGACTTGTATATATGTTTCTGTATGCAGCATGACATGGTAAAAATATCTCTTCATTAAGAACATCAAGTGTGATTGGCAATTCGTCCAATTCGTCCAATTCCTCATCTTCAGCACGCTCTACAAACAATGCTGCCTCATTCCCCCAACGCAATTTGAAAATATAGCTGTCTTTAAAGATGTTTAAGATCTCTGCCATAGACCGAACATCATCTTGAAGTTCAAAGTAGGGGACTTCTAGTGATGCTTCAGTGGGAATTTGGTTCAATTCATGAACGTCCATAAACAGGTCCAGATCCATCTCATTCATATCATTGCTATACAAGTCTTCCAAATATTTGTAATCAACTGTAAAACAAATGTATTATTAAAAAAGTCTTACCAATCAGATTTAAAAAGCAATGTAGTACTGTCTGGTGTTCAATAAATAGTCTTTACCCTTCACATGCTCCTCCACATTGTGACACATTGCAATCAGAGCTCCTGCAAGCGCACGCTCATGATAAATAGCCTTCACCTCTTCCTGTCTGGTCTGAATCAATGCCTTCATGGCATCTATGTCCTTGTATTGTTCTTCTTCAGAAAAACAGTCTAGGATAACAGTAGATCAGTGACTCCTCATGTTATAAAACCAATGTAAAAAGCATTCAAATTTCATGCATTTAATTTTACCTAAAGTAAGCAGCTCAAGGAAAACGCTTTTCTTTTCCAGGATGTGATTGAGTAGCTTCATCTTTATTTTCCCTGTTACGAGTTGATTTAAAACATTTGTGAATAATGAAGTTGCCATGGCAAATTTCTCTTTAGCCTCATCAGAAAGCTGATCGATCAGTTTTTCATCAGCACCTACAGAACAAGGAAAAAGATACTCATTAAAACATCTCATTAAAACATAAAGACAGTTGTGAAATTTAACAAAGCAGTGCCATACAGAGGAAATCAAATAATTACCATGAAGCTGAAATATGTTCTTAGCTGCTGCCCAGCCCAGAAGATGTTTGAGAACAGCTTCTTCTTCCTCAAAATAGGTTCCTTTGTCGTCTTTTGGCCAGGACTTGAGTATGATGGTAGACACAAGATTCCCAAACCTCCAGTTTATCCGGAATTTATTGAATCTTGCAAAAAGTTTCCACTCTGATTTAGTCTGTTTAAAAAAAAATGTATATATTGCATGAACATTCAATCACACACATAAAAAAAATCTTTATAGCAACAGCTTTGTACACTGTTTAAAGTAGCAGTGAAATTTCATTTATTTTCCTTTCAGCTTAGTCCCGTATTTATCAGGGGTTGCCACAGCGGAATGTACTGCCAACTACTCCAGCATATGTTTTACGCAGCAGATGCCCTTCTAGCTGCAACACGGTACTGGAAAACACCCAAACACTATCCCATTCACACTATAGCCAGTTTTTTTTGCCAATTCACTTATAACACATGTCTTTGGACTGTGGGAAACCGGAGCACCCGGAGGAAACCCACATGAACATGGGGAGAACATGCAAACTCCGCACAGAAAATGCAAACTGGCCCAGCTGGGACATGAACCAGCGACCTTCTTGTTGTAAGGCAACAGTGCTAACCACTGAGCCTCTATGCCGCTCAGTGCAATTTGAAACACTGCAACTCCAAAAGAATTATAAAAGGAATTAAATTGTTGACACAAAATAAACATGTCATCATTTAGTGCATGTTAATGTTCCTCTATTTAGTTTATTAAATTGCTTATATGAATACTTGAAACCCTCTGAAGTCAATCATAATACTGGTGTCACGGTATGTGGGGGTAGATGGAGAGGAGGCGAGGACCCAAATGCAGGGAATGAAGAGTTTAATGAAAAATAAAACAAAAACAAAACTCAAATCTCCCCACGTGGGGAAAAACACAACATCATATTACACACTCAACTAGACAAGGTCTGGAACTTGACAAGACAATACTTTAAACCACTGTTGTAGACTATAGATCAGCAGATACAACAGGGAAGGGAACAATCAATAACGGACCAGCACGGAACAGAGCACACTAGGAGAATAAATAGGAAAGACAAACCAATAAACAGACAGGCGGACAGGTGAAAATAATAATTACAAACAAGGTAACAAGGTGGGTGGGACAAGACAATAGACGGGAGAGCGCATGACACAGAGAGACAATACAAGCCATGCGCTCACACAACACAACACTGAAGCACACGACAAAAGCACGTGACCACAATGTAAACACCGAGCCACGTGCTTTGACAAAAGACGCAAGACACGAGCACACGATGAATGAAAGCACTCACCGTGCGCACACACACGCAGCGTGCATGCTTCATCCCAGCGCCGACCAAAACCGAAACCTACAAGACTGAGACGCTGGGAATGAAACACCACGCTGCTGACAAACGAAAACACAAACACGAGTACAAGAGCGCACGCGTCTGAGTGACGCAGAGCGCGCGCGCGGCCGCGTCAAGCAGGAGCGCGCACACTCCAAGTACACCCACGACGGCGCGCGCTCACACAGAGACAGAAACAGGACCCGACATGAGAAGTGTCAGAGCTCTGCCACCAAAACAAGAATTTACAAGACCAAAGTGGCAGAACCCTGACACTAGCCCCCCCCAAAAGGGACGCCACCTGGCGTCCCTAAAGGGAACATCCAACAAGGTACAAGACAGACAAGAAACACTAGAAGACAACAAAACAGGCAACATCAACAGACACAAGACAGGGGGGTGAACAGGCAAGACAACATGAAGGGAGGGAGGGAGGGAAGCCAAGCCAGACCCAACAAGACAAACAAGGGAGGGATGGGAGGGCAAGACCAGGGAGGATCAGGAGGGACAGTCCAGGGTGGATTCAGTGGGTCGGGGGCCCCGGCAGGGAGCCAGGGTGGAGCCGGAGGGTCCGTCCAGGGTGCAGAGAGGGAACACCAGGGAGGAGCAGGAGGGACGACCCAGGGAGAGTCTATCAGGGGAGACAAGGCAGGAGGTCGGTGGGGAGCGGGCTGGGCTGGAGGCCTGTGGGGAGCCGGCTGGGCTGGAGACCAGAGGGGAACCGGCAGGGCTGGAGACCAGAGGGGAGCCGGCAGGGCAGGAGACCAGAGGGGAGCCGGCAGGGCGGGAGACCAGAGGGGAGCCGGCAGGGCGGGAGACCAGAGGGGAGCCGGCAGGGCGGGAGACCAGAGGGGAGCCGGCAGGGCGGGAGACCAGAGGGGAGCCGGCAGGGCGAGGCGCCGGGCTGGGACCGGCAGGACGAGACGTCTGGGTGGGGCCGGCAGGGCAGGGTGCCGAGCTGGGACCGGCTGGGCGAGACGTCTGAGTGGCGCCGGCAGGGCGAGACGTCTGGGTGGCGCCGGCAGGGCGAGACGTCTGGGTGGCGCCGGCAGGGCAAGGAGCCGGGCTGGGGCCGGCTGGGCAAGGCATCTGGGTGGCGCCGGCAGGGCAAGGAGCCGGGCTGGGGCCGGCAGGGCTTGACGTCTGGGTGGTGCCGGCAGGGAAAGGAGCCGGGCTGAAGCCGGCAGGGAAAGGAGCAGGGCTGGGGCCAGCTGGGCAAGACGTCTGGGTGGCGCCGGCAGGGCAAGACGTCTGGGTGGCGCCGGCAGGGCAAGACGTCTGGGTGGCGCCGGCAGGGCAAGACGTCTGGGTGGCGCCGGCAGGGCAAGACGTCTGGGTGGCGCCGGCAGGGCAAGACGTCTGGGTGGCGCCGGCAGGGCAAGACGTCTGGGTGGCGCCGGCAGGGCAAGGAGCCGGGCTGGTGCCGGCAGGGCTAGACGTCTGGTTGATGCCGGCAGAGCAAGGAGCCGGGCTGGGGCCGGCAGGGCAAGACGTCTGGGTGGCGCCGGCAGGGCAAGGAGCTGGGCTGGAGCCGACACTGGAGGGCGCTCAGGGGCTGGAGCCGACACTGGAGGGCGCTCAGGGGCTGGAGCCGACACTGGAGGGCGCTCAGGGGCTGGAGCCGACACTGGAGGGCGCTCAGGGGCTGGAGCCGACACTGGAGGGCGCTCAGGGGCTGGAGCCGACACTGGAGGGCGCTCAGGGGCTGGAGCCGACACTGGAGGGCGCTCAGGGGCTGGAGCCGACACTGGAGGGCGCTCAGGGGCTGGAGCCGACACTGGAGGGCGCTCAGGGGCTGGAGCCGACACTGGAGGGCGCTCAGGGGCTGGAGCCGACACTGGAGGGCGCTCAGGGGCTGGAGCCGACACTGGAGGGCGCTCAGGGGCTGGAGCCGACACTGGAGGGCGCTCTGGGGCTGGAGCCGACACTGGAGGGCGCTCTGGGGCTGGAGCCGACACTGGAGGGCGCTCTGGGGCTGGAGCCGACACTGCAGCAGAGGTCTTCCTCTTTAACCTCCGCTTCTGAGTGCGGGTCAGCCCTTGAGGGCTGGACATGGGCTGGGAGGCGGCACTGGTGGTGGTGGTGCGAAGGATCCTCTCCTCCTGAAGGATCCCTTTCTCCTGCTGCTGAACCATGTGCTCTATAAATTGCTGGTATGACCAGCCCACCATTCTCTGGATTTGCAGAGGAAGAAGGGGCTTGTCCAGAGCAAAATTTAGGTGGGTCATAAGCAGCCAGTCATTAAAATTCAGCCCCTCAGCTGCCTTGCGGAATTTCTCCGCAAACTCCTCCAAATTCAAGCCACATTGTTTCAGTGACTGCAAATGCAGCAACTTAGTAATGCGGCTGGCGAAGGAGCCATCTTCACTCCGCTGGGTCCTCATTCTGGCTGGTCCGTTCTGTCACGGTATGTGGGGGTAGATGGAGAGGAGGCGAGGACCCAAATGCAGGGAATGAAGAGTTTAATGAAAAATAAAACAAAAACAAAACTCAAATCTCCCCACGTGGGGAAAAACACAACATCATATTACACACTCAACTAGACAAGGTCTGGAACTTGACAAGACAATACTTTAAACCACTGTTGTAGACTATAGATCAGCAGATACAACAGGGAAGGGAACAATCAATAACGGACCAGCACGGAACAGAGCACACTAGGAGAATAAATAGGAAAGACAAACCAATAAACAGACAGGCGGACAGGTGAAAATAATAATTACAAACAAGGTAACAAGGTGGGTGGGACAAGACAATAGACGGGAGAGCGCATGACACAGAGAGACAATACAAGCCATGCGCTCACACAACACAACACTGAAGCACACGACAAAAGCACGTGACCACAATGTAAACACCGAGCCACGTGCTTTGACAAAAGACGCAAGACACGAGCACACGATGAATGAAAGCACTCACCGTGCGCACACACACGCAGCGTGCATGCTTCATCCCAGCGCCGACCAAAACCGAAACCAACAAGACTGAGACGCTGGGAATGAAACACCACGCTGCTGACAAACGAAAACACAAACACGAGTACAAGAGCGCACGCGTCTGAGTGACGCAGAGCGCGCGCGCGGCCGCGTCAAGCAGGAGCGCGCACACTCCAAGTACACCCACGACGGCGCGCGCTCACACAGAGACAGAAACAGGACCCGACATGAGAAGTGTCAGAGCTCTGCCACCAAAACAAGAATTTACAAGACCAAAGTGGCAGAACCCTGACAACTGGAATTAAGAAAAATCCTCTTCGGAAATTGTCACATGTATTGTTTCATTGTTTGAGCCAACGCACTGAGGACAGACACACTGCTATTACTGAGAGCTTCAGTTTTTCATCCTGGGAGTTGACAACCAATTCAGCTGCAGTCGATCTGGGTACTTTTCCCGTCCCCTGGGCATTTCAGTGGGTGTGAATAAGAGCAGTCTAAAATAAACAGTTTCACTAAGAGAGCATCACGGTTGGTAAACACATTTTTTTGACCAGTTATTGTACTGGTCATGCGTTTCTCGATGGGTGATTACCTGGCAATGGATGATGAGCATGAGAGCTGTGCCGCATGTTTGGGGTAAACTGCGAGGACATGTTTGTTGCACAGCTAGGAACGTGGCTCGCGCTTGTAAAAATGTATGCCATGCTTGTTGCTTTTTACAGCACTCTTATGCCCCCACCACCCTGGATGTGGTGAGAATGATAACCACACTTCAATATGCCGGATGGGCCTATTCGGCGAAACTTTTAGAGACTTTACCCAGGAATTTTTTTAGAAGTGAAAGAGCAGACAAATGTGATGGGTCAGGTCATCTACCAGAAGGCTCAGAAGACTGCTTCATTGTTGGGCCCATCTGCACCACCTGCTCCTTGCTGAGGGTGTCCTCCTGCGGCTTCTACGGCTAAGCGACTGCGTCAAGCACTCTGCAGGCAATCGACAACCCAGCTCCAGGCCACCACCAAGTCCATAAACGGACTGTGAAGAGTCCCTTAGATGGGCCATCTAGAGAAAAGGGAAACAGCTCTTTTCCCGGTGGAGGGCTGGGGGACACTCAGTTCCTGGAGGGCCGAAGCCCTGCACAGTTTAGTTCCAACCCTGCTCCAACACACTTACCTGTAGGTTTCAAACAAGCCTAAAGGACTCAATTAGTTTAATCAGGTGTGTTTAATTAGGGTTGGAACTAAACCGTTTTGGAACTGAGTTTGACACCTGTGATCTACAGCATCTGCAAAACATCTTGCTGCTGGGCCTCAGGCAGACCTGTTTGCTTCTCTTAAGACCTCTCATTGCCAGTGATTTTATACCCTTACTGAGGGCCCCCTCATCATCGATGCACTGGCTCACAGCTGGCCCCATGGGAACTGCAGAAATATGCATTTCCCCCAGTGAGCCTACTCATAAAGACCCTGTGCAAGGTCAGGGAGGATGGGAGATAAGCTGAAGTGAAGACTGTCCCCCTTCAAAATGAAAGGTCTATGTCGCAACATCTCTGCTTACCATGACACGGTATACGGTGGTACATTGGGAAGGCACAACCTGGTCATCTGGCTCCTCAGAGGTGTAAGGTGGCTAAATCCATCCCGTTTGCCTCATTTGAACCCCTTGACTCAGTATCTTTAAGAATACTGTTAGAATACTGTAAGACAGCTCTGCTGGTCACGCTTGCTTTTAACAAAAGGTTCGGGACCTGGAGGCATTTTCATTCAATGAATCATGCCTAGAATTTAGGCTGGGTTACTCTCATCTGACCATGAGACCCTGGCTCGGCTAAGTGCCCAAGGTTCCAACAACCCCCTTTAAAGACCAGGTATTGAACTTGCAAGCACTGCCTGTGGAAGAGGCAGACCCAGTGAGATTTTACTCACTTAATCTTTGGGTGGAGTCGGTTTCCTTCTGATTGCTGGGCAATGCCAGTTAGTCGGGAGAAAGCCAGGCTCTTTGTTTAAAATGCTTGCTTTTCTATTCCCCTTAACCTGGATATGCATGTGCTTTTTCTGCTCTGCTAGTAAATTCCTCATCTGGTGAGCCCTAGGGAGTTCCTCCAAGGCTCCCAACATCCAACTCAGTGGAGGTGTCAGATATTTGGCCTATTACATTGTCTGGTATGCCTGCTTAGTCAACCTGCATTTTGGGGATCGGTGCCAGCTATGTGTATCCCTGCTCTGTGATGCCATATTCTTAGTCAGCCATGGTGAAGTCCAACTTACAGACTGGACCCATGTCTTCCCCACCAGCTAACCATCTTGCTCATATGTAGTGCTTTCCTACAATAAGGCTAGTCGATTTTCGCATCTTGTTACAGTGTCTTCCCATTCGGGTAGATAGTGACCTCCACACCACCCTCACACTTCAGGACTGGGATGCTTCTGGTTATCCCAGACTCTGATAATAAAAGGGCCCAGAAACATTGCAGGGCTGTGCTTTTGGAAACATTGTTCACTCTTGCGATTTGCTTGACAGGTTCTGCAACAAATAAGTAACAGATTTGGCTACTGTGGCACTTTCCATACATTTCCCTATAATGTTGTTTCAACATGATGGTGGAGTTCCCGGCCTGAAAGAGAATGTCTGAGGGAGGGAATGTTCCAGTGCCACAGTCGCTGAATCACCAGCCAAATGCTAGAGTGAGTGGCTCCTTAGCTTCTTTGCCAATTTAGAGGCATTCATTGGCCCGTTTTCTTACTCTTTAGAGTGATTGATCATCTGGCAATTTTCCAAAATGTTGGAGTTGTCTCTTTCAGGAAACAAGTGTTACAACAGTTACTGGACATCCAGAGTTTTAAGAATTTTTTTTTTCTTATTGGGTTAAATGAGGTAGGTATATTTAAGTATTTAAGGGATTTTGACAAAGAAAATGCCATTCAAGTGTCAGACAATAACTATTTAGGAAATAAACACAACATACACAACACACACTAGAGAAAGGTAAAAGTTTTGTGCTAAATGAGCTCTAATTCAAAACAAAAATCTTTAAACATTTTTTTTTGATGTGATAAAAAAAAAAAACTTTTTTCTATAAAAGGCAGGTATTGCCATGTCTGCTAGGTCTGTGAACTCTAAATGCCGGCCACTGATATTAGCTCTGTTACATGATTGGCTGAGGTGCCCTGTGAAATCCATGTTAGTAATTACACTTTCTCAAATAGTGACTAATACACAGATTTTAATCTCAATATGGCTTAGAAAATCTGTGGTTTAACTAGGGATGTAACGGTATCAGAATTTCACGGTACGGTAATACCTCGGTATGAATGTCACGGTACGGTATTTATTGAATCATTTACAGGAAAAAACAAAACTTATGAAAATACTCCAAAAAAGTGCCAAAAGTGTCAATGACATACAAATTAGCCATCTATCTGTAAGCTTTGAAACAGGAACTTCAATTTTAATAACAAAAAATTATTAAGCCATGTAAAAAAATAAAGTTTCAATTTAGTATTGTTGAAAACTCATTACATTCAACATTTAATCACTCACTCACTCACTTAGATAGAGATGGGTTTAAAGGAAAATTATCATATAACTATAATCTGGTAAAAGCTGGTATCTCTGGGCATTTACAATGTCCCCTGCAACAGAAAAAAACCCTCTCATTTGGGACTGAGGATTCTGGGACAGAGATATGACTTGGCCCATGTTGACAGCAGTGGGTAACGTTGTGCATTGTCTTTCCCCCACTTGAGAGGACAAACCATGAGTGAGATAGAGGTCTCTTTGCGGTACAAGTCAATGTCTGCATCAATCTGAACAGTGTGCTGTGTTTCTGCAGTCCCCATGACTGTTATTAGACGTATTCCCCAACTTGCAGGCACGTGCACACATAGGGCTCAACCTGTGCAGTGCAGTGCACATGCCCTTTTTAGTCTTGGATAGAAAATGCCCTTCCAAATCGATCAAAAGTACCCCCGCGACGCGACACAACCTCCGTCCAGCCCTTCAGTAGACAACACCGCTCTTGAGAATGCGCGCTCAACCCCCCCTCGGCACTTTACAATACGCTCGCGACAACACAGCTGATCAGAACGCGCGACAACACTGCTATTCAGCACGCGCGCGGCGACAACACCCGCTTTAGGTTCGATCATTTCCATCTTTTTTTCATCTCCGCTACTAGCAGCACACTCCATTTCCGCATTACTGGATCTGTAGCAACAGCAGACCGCAAAGGATTATGGCCACGCCTGGGCTGATGGGAAATGTAGTTTAAGCTACCTCCCGTTCGCTTCATTCGCCTGAGCAAATTTTCTCAGAAGACCTATAGTTTTACCGAGTCATGCGACTTCGGTAATATCGAAAAAAATTAATATTGCGGTATGACGGTATTTACAATACCGTTACATCCCTAGGTTTAACCCATGACTTATTCTAAGGCATTTGAAAAACAAAAAACTACTATTCTGCATGCAAAACGTATCATAAACTGCAATAAAGGCTGGTTCATTGAGTCAGAATGAGACAAATTCAGGTACTCAAGACCAGGATTGTTTTGATGTTTTTGAGTGCAGGTACTGTGTTTGCATTAGGCCAATGGAACCAAACTAAAGGGAAAAAAATCTGACAAATTCTAAAACAATTCAGAGTGTGAGAGCAACATAAATACAAGGTTTATAATATCTAACTAGAGAAAGAGAAGAAAACACCAGAAACACCAAGTTCTAAGTCTCTATTTAGCATGTTAATCATTTTTACACAGCTAGGTTAGGGTGGTCTTGAAGCAGGTCTTTGTCTGCTTAAAATATATATAGTTTTTGAATAAATATGCTGCTTCAGGTTCGGTTTCTGTGCTGCCTTTGCTGTGTCCAAGACACTGGCCCAGAGAGGGAGAGGATATACACTGCTGCAAAAAGGTAATGTAGCTACAAGCAAACCACTTTGAATCAAGGTGCTTTCATCTTTGTGCTTCATAAATTTAAGTAGATTCTGCACCTACTTCAGGGCCTCATCTATCTGTTACAGATTTTAAGACCACTTCCATGCTTCAGGAAAGTCTATCGCACTTTATGTTTAGGGCTGACAAAATGGATTCCATCTCATTTCCCTACTGCACTATTGAAGAAATCTCAGATGAAGGCTGACAAACAACCTTTATAAAAAATAAAACATGTTATTCGTGTTTTCCCAGTTTTGAGTTGCATCTATTAGGGCATCCGCTGTGTAAAACATATGCTGGAATAGTTGGCGGTTCATTAGGCTGGGGCGACCTCTGATAAATAAAGGACTAAGCTGAAGGAAAACGTATGAATGAATGATTGTTATTTGTGTGTACATATACTTAAAAATGTAAGTATATTTTTGTTTAAAGTGCAAATAACCTCCCACTTGTTCTTTAACAAATATTGTGTTTCTTTGTTTCTCATTTTATTAGTAACTTTCAATCATTTTTGTAGTGTTCAATTGATTTTGCCATAAATATAGCACTTTAATATGTAAAATCAATGGAAATCTATGGAAACAAGCTCAGTTTAAGAATCATACGCCTTTTGCCCAGGTAAACAAATATAGTTTGAAAAATGATCCATGTATATTACACTGGCATTTAGTGGAGAAATAAAAGAGCTGCCAAGCAGGTTGAAAATATGACATTAAACAATATTAAAATCGATACAATAGTATTTTAAATTGGTAACTACAGGGTGGGCCATTTATATGGATACACCTTAATAAAATGGGAATGGCTGGTGATATTGATGTCATGTTTGTGGCACATTAGTATATGTGAGGGGGCTTGTAAATACTGTAATTCATGAAAGAATAAAGTTACTGTGGTGAGGGGGCGTGGCCGAGAGCTGTGGGAACGGAATGAGGCCGCCGTGTAAGTGGATGCTCCAGCGGTGCGCACCGGCCTCGAATCCCACGGAAGGAGCTCTGGACTATAAAAGGAGGAAAGGTGGCAGAAAAAGCAGAGAGAGGACTGGGCCTGGACATATTGTTTTACTTTTGTTTTCAGTTTGAGCTGCCGTCCGTTTGTTTTGGTTTAGACGGCAGTCTCCGTGAGGAGCTGCCGTTCATGTTATAAATAAATAATTTAAACCTGCGTCGGTTTTCCGCCTCCTTCTTCCCAGCGGCCAAAGGGCCGTAAACTTCATTACAGTGGTGCCGAAACCCGGGAGAAGGAGGGACACGTTGCCCAGTTGCCCTCACCGCTGAGAGGGAGGCGAGTGTTCGGGAGTTAACCCGAGTGGGGGAGAAACCCGTTCGTCTGCCCAGAGTGCTGAGGCGGCCTGAGGCTGGCGAGGAAAGGATCTGCCTGCTGCCGTCTCCCAGCATGGGGAGGAGCAGGGGACGCGGGGCTCACCACCGGAAGGGAAAGTGTTGAAGGGAGCCATCCCACAGAACCCGGGGAAGTCACCGCGATCCGCCATGATACCGTAGCCTGCATCCGTCCACCGAAGCGGGAGCGGAGCAGGAGACCAGAGATGCCGCCAGCCAGCCAGGTGAACCGCCGCCGGACACCAGAAGACGGACGGGTGGATAGATTCCTCCACAGGGCTCCCAACACGTCGTCGCATCTCTCAGCTGGTGGAGGACCGAGTGGCAGCGTGTCTGGAGAACCGAACCCCTTTTTTTTTTTTTTTAACTTTTTCCTCTCTCCCCTTTCTCGGTCTACTCTGTCCTTTTTCCTTTTCCATCTCCTTTTCTCTCGGCCCGTCTCATATAGGTCTCGCGGATGCTGTGACGTAAGTGGATGCACCTGCGGTGCGCACCGGCCTCGAATCCCATGGAAGGAGCTCTGGACTATAAGAGGAGGAACGATGGCAGAGGAAGCCGAGAGAGGTCCTGGCCCGGGCATATTGTTTTACTTTTGTTTTCAGTTTGAGCTGCCGTCCGTTTGTTTTGGTTTAGACGGCAGTCTCCGTGAGGAGCTGCCGTTCATGTTATAAATAAATAATTTAAAAACTGCATCGGTTCTCCGCCTCCTTCTTCCCAGCGACCAAAGGGCCGTAAACTTCATTAAAACTTTACTAAAACTAAGCACACCATTGTTTTTCTTGTGAAATTCCCAATAAGTTTATTAAGGTGTATCTATATAAATGGCCCACCCTGTAGAACCGTGTGATTTTATTGTGCTGAAAACTGAAATGTTGGTATGTAGTAATGGAAAGACTCTTACCTGGCATATCGTGCTAACAGCTTGGAGAGCACACTTCTCTACACTATTCACCAAATAAGGCTGGGAGACTTTAAGTTTCTCAATATTTGAGCAATAAGCCTCGATCTGGTCTAGATGATCTTCCTAAGTAGAGTAAAAGAAACAGTTTGTTTACCAATACAGAAGATATATGTCATCAAAAACATTGTAACATAAATAATTATACTATCAATATAACTCAAAATTACGTGTTCATATATAGTTGAAGTCAAAATTATTAGCCATCCTGTTAATTATTTTTCTTTTTCAAATCTTTCCCAAATGACGTTTAACAGAGCAGGGAACTTTTCACAGTATTTCCTATATATTTTTTTTTTGTCTTCTGGAGAAAGTCCAGAATTATTTTGGCTAGAATAAAACAATCAACAGTCAATACCATTAGTCCCCTTAAACATTTCATTCAGAATATCTTTACTTGTATTTAAAAATGAACGAAGGTCTGGAATGATTGAAACAACATGAAGGTGAGTGATCAATAACATGATTTTCTGGAATTGTGCTATTAATACCTGTTGATATTTTCCCTCAAAGTCTGTTGTAAATGTGTCTCTCCATTCTTTAATGAAGTCCTTACACACGAAATCAATGGCAATAATGTTATTCCAAACCTAAAAACAAAACATTAATATAATATATTAATTATATTTTTGTTCAATTTTAGACTTTTTGGACTGTGTAGTATGTATAAAATGTGTTTTTCTACTTACCTCAGTCTCCGTACTGAAGCTGGTACCCGTCAGATGACTTGAAAACAGATGACTGTTTAAAAGTCTGCCTTTAAAAGTTTGACGCATCCACGCTCTGACAGTTTGCTTGGTGTCATTGAGAAGCACAAGAGTCTTCTCAGCAAATGTGTCAGCTTCTTGTTTTGTCTTAGGGTTGAAAAAAAACGTACATACTGAAGCAATTTTACATCTTATCTGTCTTTTGCATACTGTCTTTAAGAAATTTAAAGGGGACCTACTATGTCCCTTTCTACAAGATGTAAAATAAGTCTCTGGTGTTCCCCTAGATCACGTGTGTCCCAACCCAGTCCTGGAAGGCCGGTGTCCTGGAGAGTTTAGCTCCAACCGTAATCAAACTTTCTGGCAGGTGTGTTAAAGCAAGTTCGAGTTAAACTATGCAGGACACCGGACCGAGTTTGGACACCTCTGCCCCAGAGAGTGTATGTGAAGTTTCGGCTCAAAATACCACACAAATAATTTTCACAACTCTTTGAAACTGCCCCTTTAGAGGGCCTTTAGTTTTGTGACTGCTGCTTTAAATTTAAATGAGACTGTGCTGTTTTTAAAAAGGGGGGAACTACAAATGTTTGTGCATCAGCATAGCAGCAGATTAAAAACAGGACTAGCGTTATCTCTGTGAAAAACTACTAATGTGAAAAGAGTTGTCTCAGAAGAAAGAAATCCAAGGAGACTACAGTGTTTATTTGTGCATCCTAAAACTCCACATTTCTTATCCTCTTAGGGCTCTATTTTGACGGTCCATGTGCAGAGCGCAAAATGCAGGGCGCAAACGCTTTCAGGGCATGTCAGAACGCGTTTTTGCTAATTTAAGGATGGGAAATCTGCCTTGCGCCGTGGCGCATGATCTAAAAGGGTTGAGTTTATTTTCTTAATGAGTTATAGGAGTGTTTTGAGAATAAACCAATTAGAGTCTCATCTCCCATTCCCTTTAAGAGCCAGCTGCGTCGCGCCAAGAGCGCATTCGCTATTTACAGGACGCAAAGTAAGTCTAAGTGGAAAAAATGAGCATTTCACAAGCAAACAGTTAACAGTTGACAGTTTTTTAACAGAAAACTGTTAAACAGAGCATCTACTGCGTGAGAATGAGAGATAATGGAACTACTTTCACATTCGCTCTTGGATAGGGAAACCTTTACGCACAGACATCAATTAGTCTATAAATAAATACTTTTGTTTGTTAAGCGCAAAGATTTGTTTCAAAACTATTTCTAAATTCAGTTCTAATTTCTAGCAAACGAATAAATGAACAATAATGACCAAGTGTGGTCAAAATACGGAGTTGTTTCCAAATACACCTGCCAAGCCCCATATGGTCTAAAACCTGGAACAAACAAATATAAATATGGATATAATAAATAATACTGCTAATAATAATAACATTATACAAAAGTATATTTATATATACTTGTTATGAATGAACTGAAAAAGCCTCCCGAGATGAAGAAGACATAAAAGCAGTGATTTTTCATATTTATTTAGACTAGAAAATAATATGTTTTGTAATATTTTAATCCTTTATATTTATATCCTATATCTATTCTTATTATATCCTATATATATATATCCTTAATATTTACATTTTTTCATATGTAAAGATATTTGCCTATTGATCTCTTGTGTGTTTTAAGCAGTGCGTAAGCGAGGCGCAACTCTGCGCCGGAGTTTAGACCGGGTTAGTTTTGGTCTAATGAAAAATCTATTATAGTTTCTCAAAATAGCGACGCGCCAGCAGTCCGCCTCACAACGCCTCCCTTTTTAGACCAGAACGCCTATGAGCGCACAAATGAGCGCTAATGCATTTGCTATTTAAACAGTGTAGCACAATGCCTCAAAACAACTCTTGCACCAAGCTGAAACTCCTAAAAGACTATTGCGCTGCGTCTTGCGCCACACTGCGCCGGGTGTATGATAGGGCCCTTAGTCACTGACTTTATCTTCAACACGTGAAAACTCTAATAGCAGACGGCTGCTTCTCACTTAGGGCTGTTTATGCTAACGAGGGAACGATTGTCACTTATGGGTGGGGCTTTTCCCCTCTGATGACATGTACAAAGGGAAAATGTCAATCAAAATGTTTCTGCAGACTGTTTTTATCAAGCGTGATTAAAAAAAATAGAATAATAAGTGAACTATTTGAAGCTACATTCACACACCGTTGCCACACAACTGGGTTTAAACTCCATATAAAAGTGATTTTTGCTTAATAGGCCCCCTTTAAAACAAAGATAATACAACATCAAAATGGAGTACCTGAGCAAATCCTGACACAGAGGCCACTAGGTTCATGCAAGCAACAGGGATATCAGTGAAATTTTGACTGTGCCCAAAGTAACGAACAAGACTGCAGATTTTCTCTAGAAGCTTGCAAGCTGCTTGTATGCACTGGATGCCATAATCCACATCTGGACAGCTACAAGAGGAATAAAAGTCAGTTAACGATGATTATGATAAGAGTGATCTATTTGAGAATCATATCTTTACGTTAAATCAAGTGGACAAAATTTCATCACCATCAACAGCCAACATCGACCATTTTAAGAGGTGGATTATTTTTTAAATAATAATTGAATTGTTGTCAGTTTCAGTAGAAGAACTTTACCTGTATCTATGTTGGAGTAATTGACTTTGAATGTGTGCCAGAGCCTCAGCTGTACTCTGAAAACAAATGAAAAGAATCAATTATGAACAGTTTGGCGGCTACTGTTCTGGTTTGTACATAATATATGGTTATTTCTTATGATGAGAAGACACTTACTTCGGAAGAGGTAAAGCTTATATTATTAGGGCATTTCATGGTGAAAAGCTGGAGGATGTCCAAGAGTTCCACGGGGAAAATGGAGCCACACTCGACCAAATCATCTAAAGGCATCAGATACATCCAAGAACGAATCAGCAGTCTGTCTACCTCCACTAAATGTCCGTAAGTCTTCATGAGATTCAGCATCGCCCTTAAACAGTGAACAGCGGTATTTGACGATGATGTCAGAAATCACAAAACATTTTGCCAGCACAAGATAAATGGGTTCAAATGTGTTTTAAAATCAGAAGAAAAAAAACACTTGAATAACTTGATACCTGCGTTCCTGAGGTCCAGGGGAAAGTATATTAGATCGGAGTCCTTGCAGTCCAGCCCAGCTCTGCTCATATTTTGAGTTGACCTTAGTAATCACTTGCTCAAATGGTTTGGAAGTGCCTTTGAGAAGGTGCAGTAGAGGAATTACAATGATCCATCTGGGCATGTTCTCTGCTTTCAGTTTGCTAATTAGCGCCTCCACCATGTCAGAAAAACTGAAGATGAAAAGAGAGTTTTTCAGAGTCTGATATTTCTCACAAACAATGGACTTTTACAGTACACTGTGAATAGGTTTAAATATAACTTTTTTTTTTTTAATCACCAAAACCTATATTCATTTAAAAATAGATGCTTAAAGAATACATTTGTTTTTGTTTACTATCCAAGCTAATCAAACATAACACACACCATTGTTCCAATTTATCCAGTGCATTTATTACGGTCTCCATTTCATGTGCTGTGGTGCAGATGTGACACGTTCTACTGAGATCTACAGGGATTGGGCATTGAAGCTTAAACGTCTGGTTTTGTAAACCACAATAATTCATTAGTTTGGTGTAGGATCTCTTTTTGCAGCCAACACAGCATCAATTAATTTTAGGAATGACATATACAAGTCCTGCACAGTGGCCAGAGGGATTTTGAGCCAGAATACTATTCTTCTTGCAGAATAGTAACCAGGTCACTGTGGGATACTGGTTTAAAGAAAACGTTTCCTGACTCGCTCCTCCAAAACAGGCTCGGATAGGCTAATCGGGAGGACCGGGAGAATTCCCGGTGGGCCGGTCTGTTTTTTGGCCGTGAGGGCCGGTGTCCCTAGCTCCAGGGTCTGTCGCTCTCAGCAGTCACACTTTTTAAAAATAATTTATTTATTTACTTGACCACAGCCTTCTTATTCATTATTTTACTGCAGCTCTGCTCTTTTTATCTATTTTCTCGTAGCCTCGTGAGCAAGATGCAGCCTACAGGTTAATGATGATATAACTAGATAAGTCACCATTCAATGCACAGCTGTTGTTTTACAGTGGTTAGCACGTTAGGTTGTGACGCCGCCATCCCGAGTTCGGTCCTCGTCTGAGTAACGTTTTTTTTTTTCATTTTTATTGTTAAGACATATAATACTGTTAGGGTTGTTGAACATTTAAAGTTCTAAAACAGCAGTTTTTTTTTTTTTTTAAAAGACGTGATAATGTAATTAGAAACTGAAATAGAAATGACCATATTTTAATATAGTCAGTGGTGAACTGAGGTGGGCCGGTCTAAGGCTTGAAACTCAAGGGCTGAAAAAGAGTCCCACTCCGGCCCTGCTCCAAAACACCACAAAGTGGCTTAATAACATTTATGTCTGGTGAGTGTGCAGGTCATGGGAGATTCAACTTCATTTTGATGTTTATCAAACCATCTGTCACCAGACTTGCTGTGTGTATTGGTGCATTATCATCCTGATACACACGACGCCTTCAGGATACAATGTTTGAACCATTAGGTGCACATGGTCCTCCAGAATAGTTTTATTGTCCTTGGCAGTGACGCGCACATCTAGCACAAGTATTGGGCCTAGAGAATGCAATGATTTTGCAGCCTAAACCATCACTGCATGCAACTGCACTTCACTCTGCATGCAATAGTCTGGGTGGTACTCTTATTTGGGGCTTCTCCACACCGTAACTCTCCCAAATGTGGGAAAGAAAGTGAAGGTGGACTCATCAGAGAACAACACGTTACACATTGTCCACAGCCCAAGATTTTCTCTGCGGGCACTACTGAAATCAACATTTGGCATTTGCATGAGTGTCCAGTGTATTTTGACCCTGTGGAGCTCCCGACAAACAGTTTTCTTAGGTAGCTTCCTCTTACGTGCACAGTTACTTTTGTAGGATGTGGTTCATCCATCTTGGTACTATGCTGACATTATCCTGGATAACAGGAGCCACTTTTGATACATCACAAAGACTTGCTGTCTGGGTCACAGATGCACCAGCAAGATGCACACCAACACTTTGTCCTCTTTTGAACTCTGATATGTCACTCATCATGTTGTGTGCATTGCAATATTTTTTAAACAACCTTCACACTGCTCTTACTGGTGGAACGTGCTGATCTGGTGGAATCAATGAAGATTGGCCCCCAGGCAGGTCAAATTTAACCTTGAAACCTCCAACACTAAATTAGCCAGTGTTTCAGTTTCATTGTCCAACCCTTGAGTATCATTTACCATATAACTAAGATAACAGTACTCACCTATTTATCACAGAGAATGATTCGGTTATGTCAGTCCAGAGAGACAGGAATTCATCCTTAGGTAAATTTGGCAGGCAGACAGCAGTGCAGAGACGAGAAAGAGTACCGTAGTCTAATTTTAAATCATATTGTTTCCACACATACAGCATAATGAGACCAGCTTTCAGTGGCTCCTGGATGAATTTACTCTTTTCGTTGCTGTCCTTCTGTAGCTCTGGAGTCACGTGCATCAGCATGAAGTTCTTGAGGAGCTCGCGGACCTACCAGGATGAAAATTGACTTTATTTTTCAGCTTTGCCTTTAACCCCTGTGTATTGTTCAAATGTACTACCCTTTCGTTATGTTGGAGGCTGTTTTGGCCCCAGTGACTTCCATTATACCAACATTTTTTTTATCGAAAAGCCATTACTGTACATCATATAATCATGCTTGTTGGTGGTTTTCCCTATTGGGAATTTACCAACCTACGTCACACATGACATCACACATTATTTCTTGCACATAACCACACAGAACAAAATTGTTGGCATCAAAAGAATTGTAGGCCTTTAACTTCTCTCTAGTAAAATCACGTGGAGTTTCAATGAGATAGTTGTGTATTTGGGGCTGAATGCTTGGCCCTTTCGTCTTATCCAATATCCATTGGGAGGTTGCTATCACAAATGGACCTGTCAGACGAATGCAACAAACTCTGTACCGCATCAGATGTCATTCCCTCGCTGTAAATGCTAGCGCTGTCGTTTTTTTTCTGCCACCTCGCTGCGCGCGCATCCTGTATGTTTACAAATCGGTAATTTGTCTATTGGGAAGAGGTACAATCCACCATTTGTACTGTTGATTATAATTTAGCACCATTAACCCTTTAGATAGGCCTGTGACCAAAAACAAAAATGTGTGTGTGCATAAATAAACTAACTATCTTTACTGTAGCGATGCAGTGGTGCAGTAAATAGTAGGTAGGTAGTAAGAAGGTCGCTGGTTCGAGCCTCGGCTGGGTAACTTGGCGTTTCTGTATAGAGTTTGCATGTTCTCCCCGAGTTCACGTAGGTTTTCTCTGGGTGCCCCACAGTCCAAAGACATGCGGTACAGGTGAATTGGGTAGGCTAAACTGTCCGTAGTGTATGAGTGTGTATGGATGTTTCCCAGAGATAGGCTGCAGTTGGAAGTTGGTCCACTGCATAAAACATATGCTGTATAAGTTGGTGGTTCATTCCGCTGTGGTGAACCCAGATTAATAAAAGGATTAAGCTGAAAATAAAATGAATGAATGAATGTTTACCATGTTCTGAGAGCTGAGCTGCTTATTTTGATAAGTGTGCAAAGGTCTCTCTCACTCACTCTCCCTCTTTCTCTCTCTCTCTCACACACACACAAACTATACTCCATATTAAAAAAAAAAACTTTTTTTGCACTTCAACAGATGATCAACCGTAAAAATTCCAAACTGTACATCTTCCGAACAGAGAAAACCACCAACAATAAAGAATGCATGACTACATGGTTTCATGGCTTTCCAATCAAAAAGTCATTATAATGGAAGTCAATAGAGCAAAAACTAACAACTAACAACTAACATAATTTGACACTTGTTTTAACAGAATAAAGTGCTTTGGTCTTATACAGACTGTTGGGCTTTATTCTGTGAAAAACAACCTCCTGGATGTAATTTATCATCAACTAAACAAGCACAACTTTGAAATTTAAAAATGCATTAGAAAAATGTTGAACCATTATGAATAAATGCTGATACTGTACAGGACAGTTCAAGTTTGTAAATCCATCACTTAACATTAACCTATGGACCATTATTTTTAAATGTTACTCAGTAACAATTATTATGTTCATAAAACCATTTTGAGACAACGTTTGATTGGTGCGTAATTCCAAAGATCGAACAATAACCAATTTAAAGACTTTTTTTGCAGTATATGCTGACATCTAATTGGCTTACTTACATCCTTTTCATCATAATCGAGTTGGTACCATTTCGTTTGTTTCTTTTCAAATACAAAAGGGTTTCTGTAGATCTCATAAAACTGCCGGAGTTGACTGAAGAAGTTGTTGAGGTTGATTTTGCTCCAGCTTCTTAGGAGGTCAAAGATAGTTTCCAGCATGATTGTACCAGCGATTTTTCTTCCCTGAAGTACATTTTTCTTTTCATCAGACCATATTGTTTTCTTAACCCATTCAAACATGTTTTTAGCTGGTTGTGCACAGATGATGTCATCGTACTGATGCCATTCTCCTGCAAAACAAATAAACAACATTAGTTTTTTTTTTTTTTAACTAAATTATAAGTTGAATACAGAGTTCTGAGGAGCTCTACCTTCATCATTCAGAAGATGTGACTTGATAAACAGACATCTGTTTGTGGGTACTTCTGCATCCAGCTTGTAGATGTATTCATAATCATACTTATTTTTCTTTTGTTTATACACAACATACTTGTAGGGGATGGACACAGCTTCAGCATCTATTTTTCTGCATATAAACTTCCCTTCAACAAGAAATCCGTGCTCTTTAAGATCCCTGAAATGAGACTATCCTCATGAGAGAAAATCTGGATAGAGTGATGAATAAGCAATAACTGGTGCAGACTTTACTAACCGTGACACAGAGAGTTCGACCAAATTTTCTTCCCAGTTTCCAATGGGACCACCGGCCCTTATAAAAATCAAATCCTCTTCTGGGTTAAACTTGAAGTCTTTGGAGAGGACTGCATGAAAGTAAATGGTGAGTCTGTCACTGGAACTTATATGTTGAGTTGATCGTGTATTTCTGCAATTTAAAAATATTAATTAGAAAAACAGGAGAAAAAACATGTGAAAAAAGCACATCATCAAAAGATTCAGCATACCTTTTTGGAAGTGTAACACATTGACTTTCAGTATCCTCGCTTTCCTTGCTTTTCTGGTCAGCAGAAGAGTCTTTTTTCCCGCCAGCGGGCTTCTTCTCAACTTTCATCGCTGAATCTGCACTTGAACCACGGTTTTTCTAAAGGCAAAATTTGTTTCATTCATTTTACCACGTTTGTAATTTCAAATATTGGTCTGGCCAATGCATAAACCAACATATGAATCAAGTGTCTTAAAGCAGTGGTCCAGAGTGTATTTTTAAGGCTTGGTTGTGTTTATAAGATGCAAAGCAGTGAGTGCTCATGCTTCAATTGTAAAAAAAAAATCTATAATCCTTACTTTGATTGTATACTGCTACTCAGCTAACATAAAAACGAGCCCACCCTCAAGAGGCTCTGCTTGGTCAGCTAACATAATGTGCAGTGATTTGCGGATCGGCTCCAAGTCAACAGGAAAATCGTCACACCCCTACAAGCACGCACTTCGCCTCTGTTGTTTAAATACTGTCAGTCAAAGTAGCTGTTAGCCGTATCAGTTTGAGCCTGACAGAAAATGAAGAGGACAGAGCTGAACCTCATCCCTGCTCTCTATCTGACAAGTGTCTTTCACATATGTTCGGAATAAGCATGTGTAAGTAATATGAAACGTTCACATATCTTTTGCGAGTTAGTTATTTAAGATGTATAATGTTTGCAATGTATTACGTCCTTGCTACAACATACCATTAACGCTAGACACAATGCATGTCATAGATCAGGGGTGACCAACCCTGTTCCTGGAGATCGACCTTCCTGTTGATATTAGTTGCAAGCCATATCAAACACACCTGCCTGTAATTATCAAGTGCTGTTCAGGCCTTAATTAATTGGTTCAGGTGTGTTTGATCAAGGTTGGAGCTGAACTTTGCAGGAAGGTCGATCTCCAGGAACGGGGTTGAGCACCACTGTCATAAATCAATTTTAACAAATAAAAATATTTACAGGTTGTGGGTCACAATCCACAGCTCCTGCTATTATGGTTGGAACTGCTACTTCTTTGAGGAGTTTTTAGCCGAATCCAGCACTGAACTGGGAGAGGTTCTGGAAGCTGTCCTATGTCAAATGCTAGAGCTATGTATTTTTATAATTCTCTGGAACATAATTAAAATGAAACTGTAAGCACTTCTCTCTTTGTGTCGTGTCCTTTGGAAGCCCAAATACAGAAACAGAAGAAGCTCTGTGGAAATAGCAGTGTTTGGTTGGCATTTTAGCTTTCTCTGCTATAACATTACAGCACCTCTGGCCACGCCCCATCTCTGTGCGGAATGTATGTGCTTGATGAATGCACATAACCTAATGCGTTTGTGATCTCACTAACCCGGATGTATTTTTTGTAGTCCCCAAACTTTGCTAAGCTAACTCTGTAAAAGCTAACGTCTCACTTTGCACTGAACTTTTAGCATATTACATTTAGAGATGTTGTTTATGCTCACACAGCTGCAATACACATAAACCAAAGTTTAAAATATGATATCATAGTGGACCACCCCTTTAAATGTATATATACATTTACATATATCTTATAAACATAGGCATTTTCTGCTTACCTTGGGTGCACTATTTGGGCCGAACACCATTTTCTGTGATTCTTCAGTCTGATTTCTGTAATTTATAAAGTGAATGTATAAAGTATTACTTAACTATAAAACTAACTAAAATAGAAGCAGATATTGATTTTATTATGATTAGATTAAACGTATCTTTACTATGAAGACATGTTGTAAATTTTGTTCAGTAAACACAGAAGTCAACATTTGAAGTGGATCCAAACATTTTATCAATGTTGTCCTAAAACTATTCAACGAAACCCATTCTTGTCTTAGGACAAATTTTAAAAACCTTTCAGATCCACTTCAAATGTTGACTACTGTATGCATTGCTATGAATGGTATTTAAAGAACTTTTTAAGGTTTCTCAATATTTAGAATTATTTTAACCCTCAGATTGCAGATTTCAAATAGCCATATATCTGCCAAATAGGCCCCGTTAACACTGTCAGGACTTGATGCCCAACTCATTTGTTGCCAATATCTGATTTTTTTTTCCCGTTTTTTATCCGATTCATGTACTTGCCATACAAGTCGGCTGTAGCCCCCTATATTTCTACTTAGCCCTCCTAAAAAATTTGCAATTAGCTCATAAACTGTACACTAAATTATCGCCTCAGTCCCCTTTAAAATTGATAAGAAAACGGCGGCAGAATTTGGCTGATCCCCGTCAAGCCAAACCACAGCCATCCACAGCCATCCACAGCGAGAGGCGAGGTGTGTGTTTATTGATAAATTGTTATAATATCTGCTTCTTTGCAGTTCTTTGATATAGATAACCTTGTCTGCATGTATCCCAATGCCACGGAGGAGCAGTCAGGTTTTCTCGCCGTTCAACTCATCATCACAGCTGTTTCCTCCAGCGAAAAATGTCACTCTTAACGAACATTTTGCTATTTTTATTTCAAAATTAACAACCAATATTAAACACTTTACAGTTTGTGTGGCATTAACTATACCATACAGTCTTGCACAGAACCACTTAGAGAATGTACTCGTTTTAACTGTCACTGAGTCACTGACAGAGATAGAAACATCAAGTGTTGTCTAGTATTAAAAAAATACTTATTTATTATTATCATTCAGATCGTGTAATATGTGAATTATCCTGTAAGTTTAAATATATATATATATATATATTTATATGTGTGTCATTTAATTAGAAAAGTGGCAGTTAATTTATTTAATACATGGAAACAAAAAATGCATTTGAATGTAGAAAGTGATTTTTACAGCAGTAAGGTAGTATAGTACTGTAGTATTTGGCTTATTCAGCACTTAAATGGCTGTGCCTGTCAATGTAATACAGTGGAATCCTAGTATACAACCCATATTAATCAAATTCTTCATTTTTAAGTGCATTACGATTAAATTACAATGTATAATTACTACGTGATATTAGGCTATATATATATATATATATATATATATATATATATATATATACATAAAAAAAAAAAAAAAAAAAAAAAAATATATATATATATATATATATATATATATATATATATATATATATATATATATATATATATATACATACAATTGAAATCAGAATTATTAGCCCCCTTTAGATTTTTTTTTCTTTTTTAAATATTTCCCAAATGATTTTTAACAGAGCAAGGAAATGTTCACAGTATGTCTGATAATATTTTTTTCTTCTGGAAAAAGTCTTATTTGTTTTATTTTGGCAAGAATAAAAGCAGTTTTTAATTTTTTAAAAACCATTTTTGGGACAAAATTATTAGCGCCTTTAAGCTAATTTTTTTTTCGACAGTCTACAGAACAAACCATTGATATGTAATAACTTGCCTAATTACCCTAACCTGCCTAGTTAACCTAATTAACCTAGTTAAGCCTTTAAATGTCACTTTAAGCTGTATAGAAGTTTCTTGAAAAATATGTAGTAAAATATTATTTACTGTCATCATGGCAAAGATAAAATAAATCAGGTATTATAAATAAGTTTTTAAAACTATTATGCTTAGAAATGTGCTGAAACAATCTTCCCTCCATTAAACAGAAATTGGGGAAAAAATAAACAGGGGCGCTAATATTTCAGGGGGCCTAATAATTCTGACTTCAACTGTGTATATATATTTTTTTTTTTTACCTTATAAGAAGCTGAGCCCCCCTAAAATGAAAATCCTAAAATCACCCCAGGCGCAACACTAGCCCAGATGGAAGAAATTGTCTTGCTTTTACAGTAGCTCTGCAAAATATGCTAAGTTCGCCCAACTTTAAAGTGAATTTAAGGCGGACATGAGGAAAAAGGGAAAGGGCAGTCACCGCAGCTATGGTTTATATATGATGTCCTCCACTGACTATTCTCCCCATAGGGCAAGAAGGCAGGTAACTTCTGCTGTCAACTACTTAACACTTTCGTCCTCCATATTTCCTCTGTTGTTGTTGTTTACTGTTTCGGCATCTCCACACACCAATTCCTACTACGTCATTACACCACGGAGAAGTACCACATTGTCGCAAGTTTAATGACGTACAAAACGGAATGCCTCAATAAATCCGATCTGCTTGTTTACATGATAGTCGCATTGTCACATATCTGAATTATATCGGATTTACTTCCACATAGGAAGGAGGCCTGAAACTGATCTCTGAATATCCGAATGTATGCAGTCGTTTTTTTGTGCGTTTACACGATCATAGAACTGTGTCACATTCAGTATAAGTAAAAAATCAGAATTGGGTCACATTTAACTGGCAGTGTAAACCGGGCCATATTGTCCTGCATGCGTCAATTAAAAGAATATATATTCAGCTTTCAAATAATAAGTGAATGTCAGCTTCCCATAATTGAGACTTATGATTTATTTTGTGACCCAGGGTCACATTTATCAAATTATATCAAAAGTTTTGGCATACCTTTTCAGTTTGGGAGATGAGACAGGCTGGGTGCTATTTTCATTGTCTCTTTCACCACTTTTTTGTTTCTCAGATTCGGTTTTCTTCGGGTCAGCAACAGTTGACTTACTCGGCTTAGTCTTCACTGAAGAGCTCTTCTGCGGTTCTACATTCTGAGAGTCTTTGTCAATGTTTGCGTCGCTCTGTACGTTTGCATTCTGGTCTACATTAGCATTAGGAGTATGCTGTGCTTTTGCGGACAAACTCTTTTGGCCTTCATCCTTACATTTGACTTTTTCCTCTTTAGTTTGCTGATCTACTCCCAATGGCGCTTTAGAAGCACTGGCGCTGACTGGCTTTTGAGTCGTTCCAATACTCTCCTCGCCATCTTTGCTTGAACCTGTGGTTAAAGCAGATGCGCTAAGCTGTGCAGGCCCAGCAGTTTCATTCTCTGGTGGACTCAGATGAGAGGATGGTTCAGCTGGTGTGGGAGTATCTTCTACAATGCAGCTGGAGCAATCACTGTCAGACGACTGATCTGTGTCCATTTTTTTCTCTTTATCAGTTAGAGAAATATCAGAGAGATCTGAGGTCAGTGACGAGGGGCCTTCTGAAACACCAGATTTTTTCTTCTTTTCCTTTTTTCTCTTCTTTCTTTTCTGTTGAAGCAGGATCAATAGAAATGTGCATTATTAACAATATTTTGTATGTTTTTCCGTAAATTATCAAGTTAGACATTCTGTTCAGACTTTTTTTTTTGTTCCTCATAAAAAAAATCTATGGGTAAAAGAGCTTTTATGTTTAAGGGTCCATCAGATTGAAATAAATTACCTGCGAACATTCGATCCATTACATCATTTAAGGTCTTTAAGCAGACTTTGTTATTATATTTTACTTTGGATTGTACTTATTTTTCCTGAGGATGTTATTATTTTTTTGGTGATTAATTTACTGATCTGTATATAGTTTTTTCTACATATATATACTAGAGGTGTGAACCAATACTGCTCTCACGGTTCAGTTCGGTTACGATTATCATGCCTTCGATTTGGTTTAATTCGATATGTCAGTGCATCGACGATGATTTCCATATACAGTATTATATTTTAGGGGGGAGGCTATAACAAGCTGTCTGTATAAACACACGGACACACAGCACCACACTGTCTCTCATTCAAACACATACACAAACATAGACAGCAACAAACAAACACACACACACACACACACACTTAAGCCCTTGCAACAGGGAGAGCTTGAGCTGAGCGGAGCAGAAAAACTAAAAAAAAAAAAAATAAATAAAAAAGGCGAAAAAAATAGGCACTTTTCCGACGGTCCCTTACTGAGAGCGCCTCTCAGCGTGAGCTCACCCGGCTAAACACATATTGGGAGGCCTTAAACGGAGCAGTGCTCGTAATGTTGAGCGAAAAAAAGAAAGACAGCTGTGAAACATAACCAGCTTTGCCTTTTGTAGGAAACAAACTTTAGATCTTTTTAGGGTAAGAGGTTTTTGAGTTATTGCCGTTGATAACTGAATGTGTGTCAGGAATATCGAAAACAAAACCAACTGAACCGCGCTCATTTCTGGCGCCTCCCTGGATATACAGCACCCTTAGCATAGGCCTATGGTGCCTATGCCCCGGGCCGGCCCTGAGGTGGCCGAGTGTTGTAAATACTCGCGCTCACCTCCCTCGCGACAGAGCGCATAGGAGATAAATGAAGTCAGTACATAATAACCGGTTATGATTATTACTGAACCGATACTGAATTGTCCGCGTCTGCATCGCGGTGCACCGAAGAAACAATTAATTTTGACACCCCTAAAATATACATATGTTTGTATTTATACTACTCCACCCCCCCCCCCCCTCCTCCCTTCTTTTCTTTTTTTTTGTTATTTTTCTTTTACTTTATTTTATTTATTTATAATTTTTTTAAGTTATGTCATGTTTTTTGGATGTTGTGTAAATTATGTTTTGTCTTCTTGAGTTGTTATTATGTGATTGTGATTAATTTGTGGGACCCCCTTAAAAATGAAATGGTACATCTCAAGGGGTTTGTCCCAATGAATAAATATCATTATAAATCATTGGTCAACAAAATTTAATTTTAAAGGGGAAATATTATGCAAAAATCCCTTTATAAGGAGTTTAAACAGGTGTGGGGCAACAGTCTGTGAGTATAACTGGCTTTTAACGGCAAACGTTAATTAGTTTAACTTATTTATGATCGCACTTCATAAAAAAAGTTTGCAGAAACACTTTGATTGACTTTCTCCCTTTTATACGTGTCATCAGAGGGGGCAAGCCCCGCCCATTAGTGACAATCTCTCCCTCATTAGCATAGGACATTAGTCTTGTTTTTCTAAATGTATCTGTGGACTGCAAGACAGGGGCGTAACATGAAGGGGCGTAAATTGTAGTAAGTTAGAGAGGCGTAACTTGCAGTTATTGAGATCCCGATCCATGTTCACAGATGTTCTTGGCAAGATAGCGGAACAGAGAACATTTTCAGCAAATGTTTTCATGAGGTTCTCTAAATTTATCCACAATCAATTCATTTGAAATCTTATAGTATTCATTCATTTAGCAACTGCACAATGCAACTAGCTTTGATAATAGCTAGCTTTTTAATAGCTTTGATGGTTGGGTTAAGGGTTGGGGTAGGTGTAGAGTTAAAAAACTACGATGGTTGGATTTAGGTTTGGGCTGCATGGTGGCGCAGTGGGTAGCACATTCACCTCACAGCAAGAAGGTCACTGGTTCGAACCTCGGCTGGGTCAGTTGGTATTTCTGTGTGGAGCTTGCATGTTTTTCTCATGTTGGCATGGGTTTCCTCCGGGTGCTCCGGTTTCCGCCACAAGTCCAAAGACATGTGGTATAGGTGAATTCTGTAAGCTAAATTGTCCGTAGCCGTAGAAATCTCTCCGGCCCTTCGTTTGGGATGCTTTTCATGAACTGGCTCCCATTACAAACTAATTGAATAGCCCTGGTGTAGACGTTAATAACTGATGGTTGGGTTAAGGGTTGGGGAAGGTGTAGACCTTAATAACTGTGATGGTTTGGTTAAGAGTTGGGGTAGGTGTAGACATTAAAAACTATGATGGTCGAGTTAAGGGTTGGGGTAGGTGTAGACATTAATAACTGTGATGGTTGGATTTAGGGTTGGGGTAAGTGTGGACATTAATAACTGTGATGCTTGGGTTTATGATTGGGGAATGTGTAGACGTTAATAGCTTTGATGGTTGGGTTAAGGGTCGAAGTAGGTGTAGACTTTAAAAACTATGATGGTTGGGTTTAGGTTTGGAGAAGGAGTAGTCGTTAATAACTGTGATGGTTTGGTTAAGGGTTGGGGTAGGTGTAAACATTTAAAACTATGATGGTTGGGATAGGTGTAGGTGTAGACATTAATAACTGTGATGGTTGGGTTTGTGGTTGGGGAAGGTGTAGACGTTAATAGCTTTGATCATTGGGTTAAGAGTTGGAGTGGGTGTGGACATTAAAAACTATGATGGTTGAGTTTAGGTTTGGAGAAGGAGTAGTCATTAATAACGATGATGGTTGGGTTTAGTGTTGGGGAAGGTGCACACCTTAACTGTGATAGATCGATAAGGGTTGAGGTAGGTGTAGACACTAAAAACTATGATGGTTGGGTTAAGGGTTGGGGTAGATGTAGACGTTATTAACTATGATGGTTGGATGTAGGGTTATGGTAGGTGTAGACATTAATAACTGTGATACTTGGGTTTATGGTTGGGGAAGGTGTAGACGCTAATAGCTTTGATGGTTGTGATAAGGGTTGGGGTAGGTGTAGACTTTAAAACTATGATGGTTGGGTTAAGGGTTGGGGTAGGTGTAGACTTTATGATGGTTGGGTTTAGGTTTGGAGAAGGAGTAGTCGTTAATAATGATGATGGTTGGGTTAAGGGTTAGGGTAGATGTTGACATTAAAAACTATGATGGTTGGGTTAAGGGTTGGGGTAGGTGTAGGCGTTAATAACTGTGATGGTTGGCTTAAGGGTTGGTGTAGGCGTTAATAACTGTGATGGTTGGGTTTAGGTTTTGGGTAGGCGTACACGTTAATAACAATGATAGATGGGTTTAGGGTTGTGGTAGGTATAGACGTTAATAACTGTGATGATTAGGGTTTAGCTGTGGAGTAGGTGCAGACATTAATAAATGATGTACAGCGCCATTTTGCTGACAACACAGTTTTGACATGAGGGTCCATAACCCTAACAAGTTACGCCTCTAACATACTACAGGTTACACCTCAGACCCTACTCTGTTTTTGAATCTGCTGCTATACTGACACGCAAGCATGTGTAGCTCCACCCTCTTTTGAAAAGAGCACAATCTCATTTGAATTTAAAGCGACAGTCACCAAAATGGCACAATTAGGATCAAAGCCTGAAAGGAGCAGTTTCAAAGAGTTATAAAAAAATATTTGTGTGTTACTTTGTGCTGAAACTTTACATTCACACTCTAGGGACATTAGAGACTTGTTTTACAACTTTCACAAAAAGGGTCCATTTAAAGATATTTTATACTTTTATATTCATTTAAGCTTTTCAATTGTTAAAACTGATGTACCTTCTTCTTTGGATTAGGGCTGGTATTTTCATTCGGTCTTTTTGGAGATACGTTGGCATTCTGGATTTCCAGTGATTTTGATTCAGATCCAGTCTCATCCATTTCTGCATTTGTGATTTGAGGAACAATGGAGGGTGTTTGAGACTTGTCATGTGGAGTGCCTGACAACACAGAAAAACACAGATCAAACTGTCACAGCCCCTTCCTTAAAAGCTGTAATGACCTCTTGTTAAGCTCTGACCTTTTTTGGTCAAAATATGGATTTATTTTTAAATCTTTGATATACTCTGCCAATAGGATTCAAGAAATCAATTCCAGACTATGTCAACATGCAGAGTAAGACAATCATAAAGTGGCCTGATTCACTGATCTCATCTAGAATTTAAACCCTTCTCAAAAGGATAATATTAGTACAAAACATTTTATTTACAGTAACTGTGATGCTACAACACTCAGTTATTATGACATTCCTTGTGTGCTGTTGATTTTGAGTCTTAATTTAAACACAACTGTCTCTGTTTCAGCAAATAAAATGCTTTTTGGTGACAAATCTTATTTTGGAAAAACGGGAAAAATTTTGCAAAACCTCAACGATACAATAAATGTATTAACCTTTCGTTATGTTGATAGATGTTGACTTGTTTGATTGCAAACCATTGTTGGTGGTTTCCCTGTTGGGAATAGGGTAAAATTATTATTTTTTACTGTTGCTCATCAGTCGCAGTAAAAAAAAGTGTAGTTTCTTGCTTTTATATGCAGTATAGTGTCTGTGCTTGAGTGTAAGAGACCTTAGCACACTAAAAAAATCAAAATGAGAAAACTAAATTAAGAAAATCGAAATCTCAGCTCTCAGCACATTGTAGACACAGTAAGTACATTCATGCATGCACACTTTAACTTGCGGGAAAACCACCAACAATCAAGAATGCATGATTATATCCTGTAATGGCTTTGTAATCACAATGTATAATTATAATAAAAGTCAATGGGGCTAAAACAGCCACCAACATAACAAAAGGATATTAAATTAAGGGTTACCACCACAAAATAGGCTACAAATGTCAAAATAAACAATTAAAAAAGCCACCTCCAATTCTTATTTTTTCATGTCATAAACATTAAAGATGCATCCAAGAAGGGATCACATCATTAAACTTAGAGCAAACTTTACTTTAAGGTACAATTCTCACTATTAATAAACCATGACTTTTGCCTCATACTAATAATTGATTGCTTAGTAATAGTTAAGAATTAAGAGAATAATAGTACAATTAGAGATTTAGAATAGATCATGCAGAAATACTGAAGTGTTACCAAAATATGACTAAAATCTTTTAGAATCATTTATTACATATAAAACTGTGCAGCAGAATTGTTGCCTGTGGGATCACAGGGCTACTAAGAAAATTCAGTAACACTTATAAGGTTAAGAATAAGGTTCATTAGTTAATGCATTTACTAACATGAACTAATCATGAACAACACATGTACAGCATTTATTAATCATAATTAAACATTTACTAATGCATTATTAACATTTAAGTCCATGCTTGTTAACATTAGTTAATGCACCTTGAGTTAACATGAACTAACAATGAACAACTGTATTTTCATTAACTAACACTTACTAACATGAATAAATACTGTAGAAAACGTATTGTTTATTGTTTGTTCATGTTAGTAAATGCATTAATTAACATTAACTAATGAACCTTATTGTAAAGTGTGACCAAAAATTTTGCTACATGAAGTCAGATTAATCAATACTTAATTAATTAAGATTAATAGACCATTATTATTACCATCAAAAGTTAATCAATACCACCTGATTACATTTCCTATTTCTTTACTTATTATTTTTTTTTACAATACATGTAACTACTATGCTGAATACTGAACAGCCAGAGAAAAATGACAAACAGTGAGGTAAAAAAATTCACATAATAAAAAGTCAGGGGGTCAAAAGTCCAACTAAAGAATGTTAAACGGAAATAATAAAGTACAGTTTTACCTCCTTTTATTATCCAATTAAACGTCAACAGAAATAAAATGAATTCAAAAGTGAACATCAATAAAAGCATGCCAAAGCATTTATGCAAACCAATGAAAGAGCAGACAACAAAGTAAGAATTTCTATGTGTAAGAAGACATAATGAATCTAAAGACTCTACAGTACCTTGTGTTGTCTCGTAAGATTGAGATTGCAGTTTATGTCCACACTCACTGCAGAACTTTGGGGCCTTTTCCAAAGCCTCGTGACTGCACTTAGGACACTTCATTCTATGGGGAAGAGCACAAGTATGAAGTAACTCCTCCATAACATGACAAGAAAACATACAGTCACATGAGTTCCAGGAACTGCTTTCAAAAGCAAAAGCAAAAAGGAATTGCTTTCGATTTCAGTTTTCTTAAAATTAAAAATTAACAATGGGAGGGGAGTCTGTAAATACAGAGTGAAAATCACATGCTGTGAATAAATGCAATGAGTCAGCTACAATGACTTTATGGTCACCTACAGTAAGCGGAAGAAAATGAATGAATGTATTGTACATCAATTTAGTACAGAGTGTGTGTTAAAGGTCAATCTTTGATAAATGCAAACTCCACAAACTCTTTTAATAAACCCTTTTAAAATGTTGTTGTTGTTTATTAAGTGAAATGTGTACATTCTGTAACAGAACAATATTTCAACTCAAAGTTTACTTCGACCAAAGAGCATAGAATCACCAAGAGGCTACACTCTAGTGCGATTCAGGAAACAGCCACTAGATGGTGCGGTGGCCATTTTGGAATGAAAACTCCATTAGAACAACAGCATATTATAAGTCTGCAAAAAAAAAACTATTAAAAGTGCTGATGAATGTGATAGTAAGTGTTGTATTTTCGTCTTAAGGTTGTATCACAGCTTTAATGAGCTTTTTAAATAAATAAATAAAAAACAAAAAGCAGCTGCTTGCCATCACAACAGCAATAAGATCCAAAGGACAGCCGACCGCTTTCACTCCAAAATGGTGGAATCCAGGGCTGTTGCTGGGCGCTGCTGTTGCAATGAAACGTTCTATTGAGTGTCGCCTCTTGGTCATTCTAAGCTCTTTGCTTTGACTTAGAGTCAACCGTAGCCATGAAAATAATTATTATACAAGATAGCTGTTCAAATCATAGCACAAGCATGTTACTTTACGTAATTAGAAGTTTGCAGTTATCTAAACTTTAGACAGAAGAAGAAATAATTACTATCAAAATTGAACTTTCAAACCTCAAAATGTGAAATGATCCTGCTCTTTTTCACAGAAAGAGAAAAAATTCTACTGCACATGTGCAGATTAGGTGTCAGCGTTCTAGCTGGTTTTTGATTGGAGGAATTGATTTTTACAATTGCTCCTAATGATAATCAATGGTAAACAATCTCCCTAAGCCCTCTTAGGAAATACCAGACAGTTTAGAAGAACCTGATGTTGAAACAGAAGTTATGGATTTTAATTTTCTAGTTCAGACATGGTTTCTACTCTGCACTTAAAAAGAGTTAAAGGAGTAAACTGCAAAGATATTTCTTGCAATATAATTAACAAACAAAATCCGCATCATGCTATTTACATGACGTAAAGTAAGTGGAAGTGGAAAAACTGAGCATTTCACGAGCAAGAAAACAGTTAAACAGAGCATCTGCAGCGCAAGAATGAGAGATAAATGATCTACTTTCACTTTTGCTCCTGTGGATAGGGAAACCTTGTACGCACAGACATCAATTAGCCCATAAATAATTAATTTTGTTTGTTAAGCGCAAATATTTGTTTCAAAACTATTTCTAAATTCAGTTCTAATTTTCAGCAAACGAATAAATGAACAATAATATTGAAGTGTGTTGAAAAAAACTGAGTTATATCCAAATACACATGCTGTGCCCCATATGGTCTAAAACCTGACAGGTGGGCAAATCTAAGCTTGTTTTTAATAAAACAAATATAAATATGGATATAATAAATAATACTGCAAATAATAATAACATTATACAAAAGCAAATTGTTATCAATGAACTGAAAAAGCCTCTCGAGATGAAGAAGACATGAAGGCAGTAGTTTTTATATTTATGTAGGCTAGAAAATAATATGTTTTGTCATATTTTAATCCTTTATATTTATATCCTATGTATATCCTTATTATATCCTATATATATATATATATATATATATATATATATATATATATATATATATATATATATATATATCTTTAATATTTAATTTATTTTTCATATGTAAAGATATTTGTGTATTGCTCTACATCATGTGTGTATTAAGCAGTGTGTAAGCGAGGCACAACTCTGCGCTGGAGTTTAGACCGGGTTAGTTTTGGTCTATTGAAATATCTATTTTAGTTTCTCAAAATAGCAACGCGCTAGCAATACACCTCAACACGCCTCCCTTTTTAGACCAGAACGCACATATGAGCGCAAATGCATTTGCTGTTTAAACAGCGTGGCACAAAACGTCAAAACAACTCTTGTGCCAAGCTGAAACTAGCAAGCAACAAATGCGTCGCGCCTTGCGCCAGGTGTATGATAGGGCCCATAATTTTACAATGCTTAATAAAAGTTATATTTAATAAAATGGAACACACAAACATCTCATAATGAATAGAGGAAAAAGGCTCTCTGAAGACATTCACAGCAAGATTGCTATGCTGCAAAAAAAGGCATTGGTAGGCCCACACGGAATCTGCACGCGCAGAAATCAGCAGATTTTTAGCCCATCATAGGGTTTACTTATTTAAACTTATTTACTTGTGTAAATGTGTGTGAATTTAGATGAATTAAGTTTTTTAATTAATTTCAGTAATAGTATTGACTAATATGAAAATGTTCATATGATTTAATTACAATAAAGTTTGTTAAGTGATATTTTAAGTCTTGTAGTAGATATATTATATGAGAAACTTGCTTTGTTTACCAAATAAGTGGTTCTAATTGGATTTGCATTATAAACATAAAATAAAAGTTAAAAAGGTTTTTATTTTATATAATAAGTTCTTTAGCTACAATACTCCCTAAATCATTCTGCAGAATTTTTTACAAAATTCTCTGCAGAAATAGCAAAAAATATCTGCAGATTCTGTCAAGCCCAAGCCATTGGTTACTGATTGATTTCATAACTCCTAAATGTTCCAGTAAGCAACACTGGGTACATTATCTACATGTTAGGAACATTCAATCCACAATCAACCAGCCATGCAGAAGCTCCAGGCAAGAAATGGCCTTGACCCTAAATTAACAGTGAAGCTTGGAGGTGGAAGCATCAAGTTATGGAACGGTTTTAATTCTTATTGAACCATTAGATTTAATAACATAGAAAAAAAAAAAGATAAATGGAGCCAAATTCAAAATCTGCTGCTATCCACCAGGAAAAAGAAAACGATATATTGGACATTCCAGTATTACATCATTCCAAAACATGAGGCAAAAGAGACTCTCAAATGTTTCCAGCAAGAGGAAGAAAATAAGCTTTGTTGGAATGGCCCAGTCAATCAACCAAAACTTTAAACCAATACATCATTTATGAAAGGAAATGAAAATCAAGATTTACAAAAAGGCCATCCTGCAACATTCAACACTCAAAGAAGAGTGGGCCACAATCCTGCCTGAGCACTGTTAGCGATTAGCATAATACAGGAAGTGTCTTAAAGCGGTCATCGCAAACAAAGGCTTTTCCTCCATGAAACTGATACAAGTTCAGTTTGCTTATAAAATAAATCTTATCAGTGTTATTTCACTTCCAGTTATTGAGTAAATACCAAGGTCTGATTTCATTGAATAACAATGCAAAAAAATACACAGTTAATGTGCTGAAGAGGCCTACTTATTTTCTCAACTATACTTTCAATTCAATTCAGCTTTATTTGTTTAGCGCTTTTACAATGTAGATTGTGTCAAAGCAGCTTCACATAAAAGGTCATAGTAATAAAAACAGAGTAGCAGTTTAACTATACGTTGGCATCTGTAGAATCACACTGGGTACGGTTTAAATAACAACTATTTGTTTTGTTAAATGAATCAAAAATAAATATTAATCACAATTTCAGATAGGACTACTGCTAAAGTATTAAAACTGTTGATTTATTGTTATTTACCTCGAGTGAGAATTTTTTTTTTTTTATCTTTTTCTTGTGAAAGATACTCATATTGGCAAACATTGAACGACTGAAATGACTTACTACAAAATTCACTTTAAAACGCACAAAAATAAAAAAGCTAAAGTATAAAAACTGTTGCTTTAATGCTATTTACTACCCTTGTGTCAGAATCAGAATCAGAAAGAGCTTTATTGCCAGGTATGTTCACACATACAAGGAATTTGTTTTTGGTGACAGAGCTTCTACAGTGCAACAGAATTACAGACACTGGACAAAAAACAAATAATAATAAATATATTTTAAATATAAAAGTAGTGAGTGCAAATATACAAATAGACAAGTGTATGTACAGGTATATTACTATATACAACGTTATATGTGCAGCTGTTATGTGCAAATTGGCATGCAAAGTGTGTTGTGTGATATCACAAGAATATTAATTATCTTTTTTGTGAAAGATACTTAAATTGGCAAACATTGAATGACTGGAAATGACCTACTACAAAATTCACTTTGAAAAAGCACACATAAATAAAACCGGTGTTATAAAGTCAATTAGGATTACTGCTTAAAAAAAAATCTCTAAATTATGAAATACTGCATGCTCTTGTAGAAAATGCATGAGATTATTAAACACAAAACAGTTGCAGTAGGCCGGAATTTCTGTAAATAAAGCCCCCAATATGACTTGCATCCAATATACCCCAATATAATTATCGTATATATTTAAAAACTTCCTAAACAAACCAAAAACAACCACAGAATATTATAAAATATGATTTTAGTCAGTCAATGGAAAACATACATTTTATTTAACACAACCCAGATCACATAACTGAGTTGCAGTAGACCTATCTAAATCTTTGTAAATAAACCCCCAATATTATATCCAATATACCCCAATAAAATTATCATATATATTTTAAAACTTCTTTAGCGAACCAAAAACAACCATGGAATATTAAATAAATATGATATTAGTCAGTCAATGGCAAACATACATTTTATTTAACACAACCCAGATTATAGAGTTGCAGTAGGCCTAATCTAAGTTTCTGTAAATAAACCCCCAATATTACATCCAATATACCCTAATATAGTATTTTGAAACTTAAACAAACAAATAATAATAGAATTTTAAAAATATCATGAAATTAGTCAATAATAAGCACATTTTATTTAATGCGTTTCATGCGTCCATCGTTATTTGCTATTAGAGTATATCAATCAGACATAAATCCACGTGAATACATTAATATTAATAATAATAAAAGAATAATATATTTTACTTAATAATAATTGCTGCAACTTCCGGCTTCAGACGTACAGGATATCTGCAGCAAAATACCCAACAGAGGCCGCTGTTGCCCAAATAATAAGCAAGAAACCACCAACCCCAAATGAAAACAAAATGAAAGTACAATAATAAGAATTGTTTAGTCATCAGCGAAAGTGGATATGTAGGTAAAAGTATATTACAGGCTCTACTTACGAAAAGACACCTCTTTAAGATATTATCGTCCGGATATAGGGTGTATTAGCGAACCTATAGAGTATTTCACGACCAACTTTTCCCCCAATTTACACAGTAAATGACAGTTTTGACACTTCATCGACGTTTAAACTCCAATACCGCATGTTATGCTAACGTTAGTATTTTATCACATAAACTGCGCAAACAGCCGCAAACTCGATAACGCAACAGCTATTATGTTAATAAGGAAGCTAAACACTAGTTGTGCTCTGGAAAGTTGACGTACATAATAAACAGTCTGCTCGGGTGTTATTTTAGCTGTCGAAACGGTTTGTCTGATGTTAAAGTATGAGCTGTGTGATGTTAATCCAGACGAACTGCCAATCTAACCTCATGTGACATGCTAAAGCTAAACAGACACAGACTACCAGCAAGCCGAGTGTCAGGGTTTTGTCTTACCTAAAGCAGGTGTGCGTTGTCACAGAGCATGCATGTCACCGGACCATCATCGTGTATTTGACACAGCTACTCTGAGCAGATCTGACCGCGTCTCTGCTTCTCATGCAAGAAAGCTAACCTTGCTGAAGAAGAGCCCGGGCACTTGCATCTCAGAACTTTCGATTCGTGAGAAATGGGCGTGATGGTTATAAAATGTACTTACATCCAAAACCAAAAGCAGACAACACATTGCAAGCTGGCAATAAAAAAGAAAGAAAAAAAATAAATAAATAAATAAATAAATAAATATATATATATATATATATATATATATATATATATATATATATATATATATATATATATATATATATATATGTGTGTGAAAATGTCCTTACTCTGTTAAACATCAATTGGAAAATATAAAAAAAATAAAATAATAATAATAATTCAAAGGGTGGCTAATAATTCTGACTTCAACTATATATATATATATATATATATATATATATATATATATATATATATATATATATATATATATATATATATATATATTTAATATTTAATTTATTTTTCATATGTAAAGATATTTGTGTATTGCTATATATATATATATGAAACCAGAAGTTTACATACACTTTATAAAAAGGAACATTACCTTTTTTTTATGTCTGATGGTAAATCATACTAAACGTTAGAATTAGGACGTTAGGATTACCTAAATGATTTACATTTGCTAAATGCCAGAATAATGAGATTTTTAAATTTCTAGACAGTCAAAAGTTTACACACATTTCCTTGGTATTTTTTTTTTTAGCTTTGCTTTTGAAACTGTATAATTTTGGTCAAATGTTTTGGGTCTCCTTTCACAAGCTTCTCACAATAGTCTGTTGGAGTTTTGGCCCATTCCTCCTGACAGAATTGGTGTAACTGAGTCAGATTTGTTAGCTGTCTTGCTTGCACAAGCTTTTTCAACTCTGTCCACACATTTGCTATAGGATTGAGAGCAGGGCTTAGTGATGGCCACTACAAAACATTCACTTTGTTTTCCTTAAAGCACATTATAACTAATTTGGCAGTATGCTTGGGGTCATGGTCTGTTTGGAAGACCCATTTGTGGCCAAGTTTTAATTTCCTGGCTGATGTCTCGAGATGTTGCTTCAGTGTTTCTACATAATGTTCTTTCTTCATGATGCCATCTATGCTGTGAAGTGGACCAGTCCCTCCTGCAGCAAAACAGCCACACAACATGATGCTGCCGCCCCCATACTTCACAGTTGGGATGGTGTTCCTAGGCTTGTAAGCTTTCCCCTTTGCCCTCCAAATGTAACACTGGTCATTATGGCCAAACAGTTCAATCTCAGTTCCATCAGACCACAGGACATGTCTCCAAAAATTATTCTTTTTCCCAGTGTAATTTAGCAAGTTGTTATCTGGCTTTTTTTGTTGTTGATTCTGGCTTGTTGATTTTCCTATGTTGTCACACAAGGAAGCAGTGTGTTTGAGGTTTTCCTTAAATACTATTCTACAGTTGTGCCTCCAATTAACTCAAATGTTGTCAATTAGCCAATCAGAAACTTCCAAAACCTTGACACCATCATCTGAGCTTTTTCAGAGGCAGAATAATCTTAATGTATGTAAACTTGACTTTCAAGAAAAGTTATAACAATTTCTCAACAAATACCTCTCTCATTATTCTGCTATAAAGCAGAACAGAAACACATTTGATAACCCTAACTTACCTAAAAGAGAACAAGTTTAGTCACATTTTGGTTTCAACTGTAAATATATATATATATATATTAGTTCATATAAACATTGTCATATTTTCTAATTTGTAAAATGTTACAAATCAACTAAATAAGCTTATAACGATTATTTTAAACCGAAAATTATTGCAATGAAATATTAATATTTTCACACTTATGATCTTGCCTTGAGCTTGTCTGGCTTATTACATTAATAAACTTTTGCAAGATCTACTCCCTCCTGATTGAGTGTTGCCACATACCCAGTTGTCCCTAGAGCTGGTTTCTTTGTGGTTTATGGTTTTATGGTTTCACGGTAAGTTTTACTTTTACTGAAGTCTAGTTTCATTTTTCATTTTATAAGTTCAAATAAAGCTCAAGAGAAGGGGGGAGGGGGACTATTCATTTGGAGTGACAGGCCCTAAACTTTAGTTTAGTATGCTTCTGTTAGAAAGGCCCTTTATGAACACTTTAAAATTGTTTAATAAGTGTTTTACACTTATACTTATAAGTGTATAAGTGCTCTCTTTAGCTCTCGGCGAAGGCGGTCACTCTTCCTCCTGCTCCGTCCCATATCTCTCCCTGCTAACACCGCTTGTCTCGTCTTATTCTATCTCTGAGGCTCTCAGTGTCCTGCTATCCAAACGAAAAGGAATTATGGATATGATCAACTGGTCTCTGAATGCAATTGACACTATCTTCTCAACGAGATCGCTGGGTTCCGGGGAACTTATGCGGGGCCCTGGGATATCGGAAACTGATAAAAGCGGTCAGCGCAGCTCAAAACCCCACCAGGCTGGCCGGCTTGATTGAATCACTGATGGGTAGGGTCGCGAATCAGACAAGGGTCCTTGACCGCAAATTGGAAACCATCGAAGTGAAATCAATGACTGTAAAAAATATGGACGACGCGACAGCCCCTTTTCCCATTGAACGCCTTGAGGGCAAAACGCCTGCTTGACGGGCACAAACTGTCGCAAAAGACTGCTGAAATTGGAGCCTTGACATGCGCAGAAGGACTGTCTGATGGAGCCAGAGGAGGAGCCGCGAAAATGAGTGGAGTCGAGCTTCCAACCAAACGCTTTATGTAAAATCAACCACGCCCCCCGAACTTCTCAGTATGCGTTTGCTGTCATATCAACACAAATGGATGTAATAACGTTAACAAATATGAGGGTTTTATATATTCAATCGCGGCAGCTCCGGGCCGCAGCGCATAACATACTTGCGGCGTCGCAGGCTGATTCCGGCTCGCATGCGGCAGCGCCGGCTCGCTCGGCTGCCGCATCTGGCTCGATTGACTCGGGCTAGAATCGGGCAGTGAGTCAAGGCATCCAGAGTAGGTCCAGCAGAGGTAGTCAGTCTGAGCTCTGAGGGGTAAGTCTCCGTCAGGCGAGAATCTAGCTGAAACTGGCTCGAGTGTATTTTGCTATCTGGGTGGCTAGGCGTACGTGTATCAGCAAACTAATAAAGCCCGAAAAAAGCCCTGACCTTAGCGAATAAACAGTTTCCACCAGGATCATGTATGTCAGAAACTATAGTTTACTGCTGAACTCATTTTATCATGGTAAAATAACACGGAAATCGAATAATAACACTTCAGTCTCCTGCCGAAGCTCAGACGCGCTGCTTTGAGAAACTGTCAATCACAGCTGTCAATCACGATGACACGCCCAGCATTAAATTACTGCTAAAAACAAACTGTTTACAAAAATGATCAAAAATGAATGTTTACAAAGATCTGCACCTATTTCAGCACAATAACCAGTGCCTTAATCGACCAGAACCATCTTTCGGGACATTTTATTGCAAGTGTAATCATTTTTTTTATTTGGGCTCAAGTCTCCTTCATTAACACGGAGGAGGCGGGCTTTATGACTTGTACTGCAGCCAGCCCCCAGGGGGCGATCTAATGGCCGAGACCTTCACTTAAACGCAGGCTTGCGGCACACTTGGGTGAAATTAGCGGCTCTGCAACAAATTTTAGCCAGATCGGGAGACGAGTGATGGACATTAAATATCTGTGAAATTGGCAGGTATTGATCTAAAATTGAAATATTTTTTTTTTCTTTTCGGCTCTCTTCTTACTCCTGCCAGTCGGCCTTGGCTGGAAGCAAACAAATCTGGTTCCCCGGGGCTGGGGGATAGCGAGATATGCTGAGGCTCTGAAATTCCTGAAACCCTCCCAAGGACACCTGCTGGACTCTGCGGGCTCACACACACATAGACAAACATATCTACAGATAAACACTCACCACCGATCCCCATCCAAACGCCTTCGTGTGCTTTCACCCAAGAGAGGCGTGGGCGGGGCTGTGACTTGCGCCATTTATGGCTGCTGGACCAGCTGGATACCCACACTCGTCAGATTGTTCTTCCATTGTTCTTCCCCCATGTCAATGTTGTGTCCTGCTGATGTGCTTATGCTAAGATAGGGCTGTTTTTCTCCATTTCTCCCTTTGTCCTAATCAAGGGCAAGCTGAGGGTTTTTTTTTTTTTTTTTTGTGCCTAACTGTCCAGATGTATCTTACTTTGTTTCTGAATGCTACCTCCTGTGACCTGTCTCCCCCAAAATTGTGATGTTTGTGTTTGGTCGGGGAGGTTCCATTTCACTATACGAAAGTGTATGTGACAAATAAAGGCCTGATTTGATTTGATTGATTTGATTTATAATGTGACATTTAACATTATTTCATCTGTTTTTTCATCTCATTTTATTTTACTCACTACTTTTATTCCATTATATTATATTTCATAATGTTTTATTATTATTATTTTCTTTTTATTGAACTCTTGCCTGTACTTGCCTGTACTTTTCCTAAAAAGTGCTTTAATAATAAACTTAGCCTTATAGTCACCTAAATTAGTATGAATCAAATCAAATAGCTTTATATTTTGTGCTATTCCCGGCTTAAGGTCTTTCGCAAAACCTTCCCCAATCGCTTTGCTCCCCATGCTTTCCTGTCTGTAATCTCCACTCGGTAACACTTTACAATAAGTACAATACAAAATATAAACACTTATAAGGTTAAGAATAAGGTTCATTAGTTAATGCATTTACTAACATGAACTAATCATGAACAACACATGTACAGCATTTATTATTCATAACTGAACATTTACTAATGCATTATTAACATTCAAGTCCATGCTTGTTAACATTAGTCAATGCACCATGAGTTAACGAGCTAACAATGAACTACTGTATTTTCATTAACTAACACTTACTAACATGACTAAATACTGTAGTAAATGAATTGTTCATTGCTTGTTCATGTTTGTAAATGCATTAATTAATATTAACTAATAAACCTTATTGTAAAATGTGACCCTCTACTCTTTTATATCCAAATAAAATGTGAAAATACACCCCCAACCCAAATTTAAAAGATTAAATCAATCTATACAATTCTCAATCTTATTATTTAGTACTTCTATTATTATATTTCTTACCTTTCCCGTGTTCCCGCTTTAAATACCACCATATTCATTCATTTTAATGTGCTCAATGTATTTGTTTTGTTGTATTTTTTCATAATAAAAAAATATTATTATAATATACTGTATATTATGATATATATTTATATATAATAATTTATACATGATGTTTATATACTATATAAACATCATGTGTTCATCAGTTTCATTTGTTTTTGTGTTTGTTTAAAGGCCCTGACACTATGCTGTCTGTGCCATCTGTTACAGAGCTCATGGTGAGCTGAAAGACATCTTGTATGCTTGAGGGGTCTGTGGCATTGGTAAAGTGAGGGTATACCATAAATGTTAAAGTTATATATATATATATATATATATATATATATATATATCAGGGCTCAACAATAAGGACTGCCCGGTGGCCCAGGGCCAGCGTGAGAGACGCTTGGGACAGTAGACAGGATAATTACTGGCCCGATTGGGACAGTGCTGCCACTGCAACATTTAATTGGTCTGCGACTATATATCAATTGCGTGCATTTTAAGTTTAGTCTTCAAATACTGCCTTCTCTGTGATGTCGTTAACACCATATTGCTTTTTGGTTCCTCTTGTCTGATTTGATGTTTTGAGCATGCTACTTTTTTCCGTAACCTGGTAAAAGCCAGTACAGCGAAGAAACAGCAACATGGCAGCAACATCAAATTATAAGGCTAAAACAAAATGTCTGTTTCTAACGTCTTGGAAGCAGACATTTACATGTGAACAATGCGACAAACAAATAAATAAAAAAAATACTGATAAAAAAAATGAAAAAAAGTGATGTTTTGCACGGTTTGCCATCAGTTTGACAAGTCAGCCACCTTTTGTTAAATAATTTCGAACCACAATAAAATACCTCCACATTTTACCCTGCTCTTTTGTTTGGAAAACACTTTTATTAACATGTTTTTAAGTATTGAAATTCTAGATTATTTAAAATATGTGGCAAAAAATAGCTATTAACTTCCCTTTTTTTTTTGGTGGGGCCAGTAAAAATTTGGTAGGGCAAGTAAAAATCTGAACCACTGGCCCGATCGGACCAGTATAAAAAATCCTTAGCGTTGAACCCTGTATATATATATATATATATATATATATATATATATATATATATATATATATATATATATATATATATATATATGTATATTTATTTATTTATTAAAAAAACACTTTCGTCTTTGCCGATGAGCTCCAACTTTTTCAGGTTGGAGGTTCTTTGCCATTTGCCGTCATCTGATCTTTAGCTCCCTCCACGGATTCTCATTTGAATTTAAGTCAGGACTTATTCTTGGATGTGGTGTGGAGGTGCAATCAAGGTGAATGATCTAAATTGGCTGAACATTATTAAAAGTCCTGAGTCGGATTGGTTTCAGGCTGGTTCATGTGGAGGAGATCATTAGAGAAAAAAACTCATGTGGAGATCAGGACAATTATGAATAACGTCTTGCACACTTTGTACTTTGGATAATCTTTAGAGGTACAGTTGGTTTTATATTCGCACATTCTGTCATTTAGCAGTCTCTATATTGTTTACCATGTTACTTTGAATATTCGATTGGAATTAGCATGCAAGTAGACTTCTAAACAACATTAACACTCTACACCAGGGGCGGACTGGCCATCTGGCAATTCTGGCAAATGCCAGAAGGGCCGGACCATTTTTTAAATGTGGGCCAGTCAGCTATTTATTTATTTATTTATTTTATTTTTTCATATATATTGTTTTTTAAATGTAGGCAGCTTTTATCTTGTGCGAGATGTGAATATTATGATGATGATGTTGATAATAGTAAGAATAATAGTAAATGTTAAGCATTGGCCCAATCAGCAACAACCGGCTGGTTTCGAGATGGGTTGTCCAATCTGAGGTTTGACATAATCAAAATTTGGCAAGAATGTCAAACAAACAGTAAGTGCAACACAAGCTTATTATCAGAGATGGACCATAAAAAGGGAAAGGCAGTCAAGTCAGACATTGCCAATTACATAAAAAGAACTGAACTAGTCTCGAAAGGGGGCAGTGCAGTGGCGCAGTAGGTAGTGCTGTCGCCTCACAGCAAGAAAGTTGCTGGTTTGAGCCTCCTCTGGGACAGTTGGTGTTTCTGTGTGGAGTTTGAATGTTCGTGTGGGTTTCCTTCACAAGTCCAAACACATGCTATAGGTGAATTGGGTAGGCCAATTGGGAATTGGGTAACCCAGTAATGGGTTGCAGCTTTGAGGGCATCCACTGTATAAAACATATGCAGGATAAGTTGGCGATTCCCAGATTAATAAAGTGACTAAGCCGAAAAGAAAATGAATGACATGATTGCATATATAAATGGGTTGTTTTTGTTTCTGTCACATACATTAAATGTTTAAATATCTCTTAAATATGGTACTGCTTATATAATTTTACCATCTGTACACACATTTAAGTAGTGAATATGCGTGTCCTTGGGTGGGGCTGTGTCAGTGTGGTAATGTGGGCTGGTGTGGCTACAATGCCAGCGCTGATTTTTAGTCCCAGTCCTCTACACTTATCTAATTCACTGTAAACAGTGTTGTACTTTGATAGTTATTGGCTGCTAATATGATTTCACTATTTAGAATTTGCAAAGAATACTTTTCTGAACTTATGTTATTAAGGAGAATGTCTGAATTTCCTAATATAAAACCAACTTTACCTGTATGGATAATCTAAGGAGCAATCACAGCAATATATTGCAGCAGCCGAGATGTTTACACAACACGCTTGTTATGTTTTTCTCCATAAGACTATATAACACACATACTGTAGCTTCCTTTTTTTATTATTTTTATTTATTTATTTATTTTTTTGTTTATTTTATGATATTAAAGAAAACTACAGGAAAACACATAATTATATTTTGTATTTTTAAATATCTTATTCAGTATTGCAGGTGTTTTTCTTTGTGGGGACAAAAAAAATCTAAAATTACTGGTATTAAGGCTAAATAATAATTATTTTAAATAAAAAATAATAAGAACATTTGGTGTCCTGTTAAAGCCATGATATTGGTTAACCTTCTGATGATGGTTTCCATGGTAGAAACCATGGAAACAGTGCACAATCATGAGGAAGCAGTAGTCATAGCCCCTAGGATTTTTGTTTTAAAAGCCCCTAGCTTTTAGTTGCATTGCTAAAAATAACCTAATGTGAAATCACATGGATTGGACGACTAGAGAAAATGAAAGGGAAGGAATACTGAAACAGGCAGTTTTGTGAATCTAATTCCATCATGGATCTGAGCATGGAGAGAGAAGCTGTGCTTTCATTTGTTTTATTAAACAAGTGAGCAACTGTTTGGATATTTTGTAGGGGGACCAACAATTTTAACCCAAAAGTGACCGATCTGTCAGATGAAGAAAAGCCGTAGTCAGAGTTTTGATTAAAAGATGCTTACTGAAGATAGTTTGCTATTTCATTAGCAGAAGCCAGCTTCAGCACTCACAAAGAGTTTGTAGGTTGCTCTTCTTAAAATTTCAAAACAACAGCAAATATACTCTCACATAACATTATTAACTGCGTCATGCTATACATATGGGCCTGTTAACCTGATTGGGGGCTGCATGGTGGCGCAGTGGGTAGCAGCAAGAAGGTCGCTGGTTTGAGCCTCAGCTGGGGTTTCTGTGTGGAGTTTGCATGTTCTCCCTGTGTTGGCGAGAACATGCAAATGCGGGAAGATTCCTCCGAGTGCTCTGGTTTCCCCCACAAGTCCAAAAACATAGTGGTATAGGTGGATTGGGTAGGCTACATTGTATGTGTGTGAATGTGTGTGTGAATGTTTCCCAGTGATGGGTTGCAGCTGGAAGGGCATCCGCTGCCTAAAACATATGCTGGATAAGTTGACCCCAGATTAATAAAGGGACTAAGCCAAAAAAAAGGAATAAATGAATAGCCTGATTGATTAAAACACAAGATATTTATTCATTCATTCATTTTCTACTGCTTTTCCGGGGCCGGATCACAGGGGCAGCAGTCTTAGGAGAGAACCCCAGACTTCCCTCTCACCAGACACTTCCTCCAGCTCTTTTGGGGGGATCCTGAGGTGTTCCCAGGGCAGCCGAGAGACATAGTCCCTCCAGCGTGTCCTGGGTCTTCGCTGAGGCCTCCTTCAGTTGGGACAAGTCTAGAACACCTTCCTAGGTAACAGATGCCCGAGCCACCTCAGCTGACTTCTTTCGATGTGGAGGAGCAGCAGCTTTACGCTTTACTCCAAGCTTCTCCCAGGTGTCAGACCTCCTCACTTTATCCATAAGGGTGCCACCCTGCAAAGGAAACCCATTTCGGCCGCTTGTATCCGAGATCTTGTCCTCTCGGCCATGACCCAAAGCTCATGACCATAGGTGAGAGTAGGAACGTAGATTGACCGGTAAATCGAAAGCTTTGCCTTTCAGCTCAGCTCCTTCTTGACCACAACAGACCGCTACATCCATTGCATTACTGCTGCCACTGCACCAATCCGCCTGTCAATCTCACGTTCCATCCTTCCCTCACTTGTGAACAAAACCCCAAGATACTTAAACTTCTCCATCTGGGGTAAGGACTTTCCTCCAACCTGGAGATGGCAAACCACCTTTTTTCCGGTGGAGCACCCTGCCTCGAACTTGGAGGTGCTGATTCTTATCCCAGCTGCGTCACAATCAGCAGCAAACCGCCCCAGTGCATGCTCACCCAGTAGGGCGCAGCCAGGGCCCCACCCTGGAACCAGGCCTGGGGTTAGGGCTCGTACGCGAGCGCTTGGTGGCCCACAGAACCCGGCCGGGTTAGCCCAAAGGAGTGATGTGGGACCATCCTCCTGCAGGCCCACCACCTGCTGGAGAAGCCATAAGGGGCCAGTCCATTGTGGAACAGATGGTTAAACACAGATAGACTTAAAAAATTTCCATGTGCGCATGTGTGTGTGTACAATTCTGAATGAGATCTCAATATCTTAAGCATACAAACGTCAGACAGCCACTACACTGCTCAGAGCTGACCCCGGACCTGTGAAATGATCTACAAATGAATAGAACACACACACACACACAAACACACACAAAGTACAATCTGTTCCTTACCCAAGGCTGAGCGTACCCTTTTGTAGTCTTAAAACTGGTTAAAAACCGATACAATCTACATCCAAAGTGACAGCTCACATACAAAGGAATTTACTTTAAGTGATTTAACACATAAAATGGCAAATAACTCAGGAAACAGTTGTTTCCGATTCTTCGAGAGTCCAGGTCCACTCAAGAGGTCTCCATGACCTCTGACCTGGCTGGGTATCCTGACGAAACAAATCATTCGGCATACAGAAAAAGCAATGACACACATATAATTCCAGTTTTATTCTGAAGTGGGATGACACTAGGGTCATCATAAAAATGTCAGGGTTCTGCCACTCTGGTCTTGTACATTCTTGTTTTGGTGGCAGAATCCGGACACAAGTCATGTCTAGTCCTGTTGTGCTCGGCTTGAGTTTCCTTGGGTCGAGCACTTGTTTCTGTCATTGTGTGTGTCTCCGTGTGTGCGTGCGCCTTCGTGGGTGTGCGCAGAGCGTGCGCGCTCCCGCTTGATGCGGCCACGCGGGCTCTGCGTCCCTCCGATGCGCGTGCGCTCTTGTACTCGTGTTTGTTTTCGTCTGTCTGCAGCGTGGTGTTTCATTCCCTGTGTCTCAGTCTAGTTGGTTTTGGTTTTGGTGGGCGCTGGTGAGTGTTTTCATTCACCGTGTGCTCGTGTCTTGCGTCTGTTGTCAAAGCACGTGGCAATGTGTTTACATTGTGGTCACATGCTTTTGTTGTGTGTTTCAGTGTTGTGCTTGTCTTGTCATGAACATGCGGTTAATGAGTTCTCTCACTGGCTGCATGTTCTTGTCCTGTTTAATGTGAGCGCATGGCTTGTGTTGTCTCTCTGTGTCATGCGCTCTCCCGTCTATTGTCTAGTCCCACCCTCCTTGTTAACTCATTATTAGTTTGTCATGTTCACCTGTTTGTCAATTTACTTTTGCTTTATAATCCTCTCATGTTTTCATTCCTGTGCCAGTTCGTCGTCGATACTCCCTCTGTGTTCCTGTTCCAGTCGTGTCTTGCCAGCCCAGCCAAGTTTGTCTGTTTGTCTTATAGTTATGTTTTTACCCCCCTTGGGGTAGTTTGTTTTGCCTTTTTGTTTTATTTGTACTTTAATATTAATAAAACCCTTATTTGTTGCAATTGAGTCCTCGCTCCTTTTCCCCTTACCCGACCGTGACAAGAATCTTGGCTCTTAAACATTAAACTTTATTAATGATCCTGGACAGGCAGACATCCATCAATAAACCCACACCTTAAATGTGTAATGTTATCCATATAGTCTCAAAAAAAATTTTTTTTTTTCTTGTTCAAACTACTTAATAAAATGAGCTGAAACAGCACTATTCTTGAGATTTCATTAGGACAACTTAATCCACATAAATCTGTTAAAAGTGTTAAGTTAACTCAATCGATTTGTTTGGGGTCAACATTAATGAATTATGTGGAACCCTGAATTTTTCATGTGTAATATTGATCTACCTTTCTACATTTTGCATTTAAATATTTCTACATCTGATGCCTGCCACCAAACTAATACATATAGTACAGGAATGGTGCTCAGAAAATTCAAGAATTTAAATGAAATGTCTGTCATTTCTTCTGTTGGCTCAATGTAAATAAAAGCTACCCTAGAAACGAAATATCCTGCTGCTTTTACTGTAGATGAAATTTCATAAAGAAAACAAAAGTGAGTAAATCATCCACAGAACAATGCATTTAATCTTGTTAGGACAGCTGCTTGGAGAACAACAGTGAGGCTCATCAGATTACACACAATACTTTCCTTTAAAATAAACAATACTCAGTGGAGAGCTGTGTTAATTATTGTAAGACATTTTGATGGCCTCCTGACCATTAAGAAGAAGGAGGCAACAAACTTTTAATGATCCCTTGTGGCGACTGCCGCTCAAACCAACCTTGTTGACAAACAGCCCAAGTAGGTATTGCATTAAATGTGGGAGGAATTTATAAGTAGGCTGGATTACTAAAACACAACAGGTTATTGAGAGGTTGGGTTTAGGGTTGTGGTAGGTGAAGACAATAAATTAAACACAACAGATTACTGTGAAGTTGCATTTAGGGTTGTGGTAGGTGTAGACGTTACTAAAACACAACTGGTTACTGTGAGGCTGGGTTTGGGGTTGTGGTATGTGTATACATTAACAAAGCAACAGATTACTGTGAGGTTCCCTGCTGAAAAATCCAGCTTAAACCAGCCTAGGCTGGTTGGCTGGTTTTAGCTGGTTGGCTGGTTTTAGCTGGTTGACCAGCCTGGTTTTAGAGAGGTTTTGGCCATCTCCAGGCTGGTTTCCAGCCATTTCCAGCCTGGTCTTAGCTGGTCAGGCTGGAAAATGACCAGCTAAATCCAGCTAAAACCAGCTGGATCAGCCTGGTTTAAGCTGGACATAGCTGGTTTTGGCTGGGCTCCCAGCCTGGCTAGGCTGGTCAAGCTGGTTTTAGCTGGATTTAGCTGGTCATTTTCCAGCCTGGAAATGGCCAAAACTCCTCTAAAACCAGCCTGGTCTACAAGCTAAATCAGCCAACCAGCCTAGGCTAGTTTAAGCTGTTTTTTTTTTCAGCAGGGTTGTGTTTAGGGTTGTTGTAGGTGTAGACGTTACTAAAACACAAGAAATTACTCTGAGGTTGGGTTTAGGGTTGTGGTAGGTTTAGCCATTAATAAAACAACAGATTTCTGTGAGGTTCCCTGCTGAAAAATCCAGCTTAAACCAGCCTAGGCTGGTTGGTTGGTTTTAGCTGGTTGACCAGCCTGGTTTCAGAGGGGTTTTGGCCATTTGCAGACTGGTTTCCAGCCATTTCCAGCCTGGTCTTAGCTGGTTAGGCTGGAAAATGACCAGCTAAATCCAGCTAAAACCAGCTTGACCAGCCTGGTTTAAGCTGGATATAGCTGGTTTTGGCTGGGCTCCCAGCCTGGCTAGGCTGGTCAAGCTGGTTTTAGCTGGTCATCTCCCAGCCTGACCAGCTAAGACCAGGCTGGAAATGGCTGGAAACCAGCCTGGAAATGGCCAAAACCTCTCTAAAACCAGCCTGGTTGACCAGCTAAACCAGCCAACCAGCCTAGGCTGGTTTAAGCTGTTTTTTCAGCAGGGTTGGGTTTAGCGTTTTGGAAGGTGTAGACGTAACTAAAACACAACAGATTACTGTGAGGTTGGGTTTAGGGTTGTTGTAGGTGTAGACATTAATAAAACACAACAGATTACTGTGAGGTTAGGTTTAGGTTGGTGTAGGCCTTGGGTGTCAAACTCAGGTCCTGGAGGGCTGCAGACCTGCATAGTTTAGTTACAACCTTGCTCCAACACACTTACCTGTAGGTTTCAAACCAGCCTGAAAGACACAATTAGTTTGATCAGGTGTGTTTAATTAGGGTTGGAACTAAACTGTGCAGAGCTGCGGCCCTCCAGGAATTGAGTTTGACACCTGTAGTGTAGTTGTAGACGTTATTAAAACACAACAGGTTACTGTGAGGTTGGGTTTAGCTTTGTTGTAGGTGTAGATGTTATTAAAACACAACAGGTTACAGTGAGGTTGGGTTTAGGGTTGGTGTAGGTGTAGACGTTAATAAAACATGTTAGATGTTAGTAAAACACAATAGTCTGGACTCCATGTCATGTAGAAGACATTAAATAGATCAATAAAGACTCCAGGGCCCGTTTTTTCAAAAGGTTTAATCCGGATAAAATTGATCCGGATTTAGTAATCCTGTTTTTGTGATCCATGATCACGTAATCCAGCTTATTTTTGAGCCAGTTTTTCAAAGCAACATCGGATTGGATCAATCTGATCCGGATAGGAACTTTTCAGGATCACTAAATCTGGATAACCAGTGCTCAAACAGGATAGGACATCACAATGTAAACTATAGATATGTAAAGAGTAGAATAGCCAGGGTGGGGTCAATATATCTTTATTTTATTTGAAATGAAAACTAAGAAAATTTAATAATTATTAAAATAATAATAATAATAATAAATAATAAAAACAAGAAAAACCTCACCCCATCCTCTTCCAGCAGTCCACTCATCTGAGACCTACAACACTGTACATTGAGGATATTTATAAGTTTCAAATATAGATGTAAATTAAAAAAAAAAGAAAAAGACTTAATGTCAAAAACTCCACAATGAGTTCAGACTTCCTCATCTGATGTGGAGAGAGCAGCTTGTCTGAGTGTAGCCTTTAGGAGGCGGATCTCAAGTCTGGCCTTGGTTTGCTGCAGTTTGGTCAGAGTCAGTTGTTCCTCTGCCAGACGAAGCTGTGCTTTTGCCCTTTAAGTCTCTTTTTTGCAATTGTTGAAAGAGATTTCAAAAATCAGTGATTGCCATTCTTTGCATTTTTTTGTTATTCCGTAATCATTGCATGCATCACTAATACATATTCTAAAAAGAAAAATCTTTTTCATTGAGATGAATATATATATATCAGTTGGTGACATAATAAAATTGATTGTTTTTAGTCAGTTTTGACAGCTGTTTGGGGGATTATTTTATAAGGCCAAACTCGTTCTACTTTGCTGTAGGCCTATACTGAAAGGCTGAATACGTTAAAGCCTATACTCACTATAGCCTGACAGATGAACAAATAAAATTAAAACCTTATGAATAAATAGTATATCTCGTAAGATACTGCATGATCCAAAAATAGTATTATTTAATACATTTTTTAAGTTTTCATTACATTTTGGGCATGAAATCCACGCTAAATCCACCCTTCTGATGGGATCAGTTTAATCCAGGTTTTTTGGATCAAAGTGATCCAGATCCTACAAAAAAGGTCTGAAAAACCCAAACTAAAGGTTTGTTCCGGATCAAAACCAAGATTGGATTACGTGATCTAATCCGATTACGTAATCCGTTTTTTTCTTTTGAAAAACCCATTTTCAAGATTTGATCCAATCCCTTATCCAAAATCCTAGTGGATTACTTTTGAAAAACCGGGCCCAGGAGGTTTGAACAGCCCACTTGGAGCTCAAGTCCCACCCACTTGGAGCTGACCTGCCCATTTGGAGCTGGCGCTGACCTTTGTTTATACCTTTCTCTAACAGCCACATGCCAAAAAGAAGAACAGAATCTGCTGAATGTCCTATTGTTCCTTACAAGGCTTTCTAAAAGTGTGTGGAAAGTGTGAGCGGTTTCACTTCTATCCCTGCTGCTATATTTGAAGTAATGTACCTGACCTCATCATAGTAACTTGCACGGGATTATTGAAGTTCTTCTCAAATCCTTTTAGAAATAGACGAACGTGAGAGTGAAATGCAAAAAAATAGAAAAAAAAAACTGATTAGTCTTTTAACCTGAAAGAAGAATAAACTGATTTATAAATATTATTGATGCGTTTTGGACTATTATGAACTCATGATGCAATTACTTTAACAAGTCATAAATTTTGTACCCAGAAACTTAGTTCAAGTTTAATTAATTTATATAGCACGTATACAGCAGTTGGGACACAGGGCCGCACAATATGCTTTACAGAAAAAATAAAAATATAACAGCAGTAGGCACATAATATAAGAGAGCATAAAAGGTTTAACAGATTAAACAAAAAAAGCAGAAAAAAATTCGCCTAATTAAAAGATATCACCACAGTTTTCCACACTGACAGAATTAAGAACAAGACCGTTTGACCCCCCTAAGTTCTGATCTAATGTTACGCCCAGGTTACGTACCTGGGGCGTTTACAGTCCGACAAATCACTGGGCCCAAATATAATAACCTCTGTTTTCCCCTCATTTAAAAATAAAAACTTCTCAGAAAGCCATGCTTTTACCTCCTCCAGGCACAGTAACCGGGAGTTCACAACAGATGATTCGTCCAGTGACAGATAGATTTGTGTATCATCTGCATGAAGATGAAAGTGCATCTACATATTTCCTGAAAATAGAACCTAATGGGAGCATGTAGAGAGAGAAGAGTGAAGGTAATAAAATTGAGCCTTGGGGAAGACCACACGTCAACAGTGCCGTACAGGAGGAAAAGTTATCAATTTTGACAAAAAAAACTTCCTGTTGGAGATGTTTGATTTAATCCAGTCATTCTCAATCTGTGGTACGTGTACCACTAGTGGTACGCGGGCTTCCTTCTAGTGGTACGCGGAGGAATGAAATATGTCATGTACAACCTACATATATTTCAAAATGTATCAAAAATTATATATAATGTGCCATATGTGACATATAGCCTATATTACTGAGGTAATCTGCCACGTTTGTTTTACTGTGCAGAGTTGTAGCTGCTTTACTGGGCCTACTACACTACTGTATTTCAATACTGCTCATTTTGGTGGTACATGGAGTGACAATTTTTTTCTGAGGTGGTACTTGATGAAAAAAGTTTGAGAACCACCGATTTAACCCATTTCAGCACTGTGCCCCTCAGCCCAACCCAGGACTCTAGCCGAGATAATAACACAGAGTGGCCAATGGTATCGAAGGCTTCAGATCAATCCAGCAGAATTAAGGCCACATGATTACCAGCATCAGTGTGGAGTTAGATGTCACTCAGAACTCTTAATAGAGCGGATTCAGTGTTATGAGCCGATTGAAGAGGCTCAGCGATACCAGTCTGAGATAGAAAACTTTGTAACTGATTAAGTACAATTTTTTCTACACTTTTTAAGATGAAGGGTAAGGCGGAAATGGGTCTTTTTTAAGTCAGATGGGTTTTGTGAGGCCTTCTTGAACAGAAGTGTGACGGTAACAGTCTTTAAACTGGCCGGCAAAGTACCGGTCGTAAGGAACTTGTTTATAACACTGAACAAGGCCGGGCTCAGAGGTACAAAGAGCGAAGTATAAAATTGTGGGTGGACAATTTCGCCAGGGCCAGAAGTGTGTTTTAATTTTGAAATTATGGACTTCAGATTTGTTAAGGAAACAGGAGCAAAAGTAGTAAAAACACATACAGGGAGATGGCAGTTTGAGAGATCCACTGAGACCCCAGACGGGCTCAATTTCGACCCAAACCAAACTTCTAAATATGTTTATTTTAACACTGGTAGAAAGGTTGACACTCAACATTGACTTTTCATTAAGTTTATTTTTCTTTGCTATAAACAATAATCACTGAAGAGAAATGCAAAACTACTACAGTCAAATCCCTAGATTAAATCAACCGAAATAAAACACATTCAATCCCTCAAAATCTCAGCAGTGGGATCATTAAACAACTCCACAAACAGCATCGCTTATAGTAACCTGTGACATAAATTTTTTTAGCAATATTTATTAAACAAAACTATGGTTATAAACTATGGTTGCGTAATTATGAAAATGGGGCTGGTTGATATTATTAAAATTACAAACGCATGCAGAATATACGCAGAGCAGTGAGAAATAAACATTATGGTAGTTGGGGTTTATATATTTTCTTTAAAAATGAGAATAACTCAGTAATTCTATTTGCAAGATTCATATCATTTTGAGATATATCATCAGATTATATTCACCACCAGAAACACACACAATCAATCAGTTGAAGAGGACTAGGCATTTGTGTAGGAGTAGTCAAAGCTGTTATCTGCATTGCTAGACATATCCCAGAAGTCCAGATTATTGACCTTGCAAATATCAGTTTGGGTTATAGCGATTACAGTTATCGCATAAAGAATGTAAATGCTTATAAAAAAACCAAAGACGAATTTGTCTACGCGGTTGGCAAATGCCAGTTTTTTCTCCACATGATCTGCTCTTTCATCAATCCTCCCCAAGATGTTGACGGTTTCCTGGAGGGTTGCGATCTCTGAAGCCACATCACCAGTCTTCGGTGTTGTCACACCAGTATCTGTTGAAGCAGACCACATTGTTCTTTTTACTAATCTAAAAGTGCTTCAATTGCATTTGCTCATTTACAGACACGTTTATTTAAAATGACTTACAAATGAGGATAAAAGATGCACTTATAATCACCAGAGAACAGAAATATATTATACCTGTATATAATAGTGATGGGAGGTTCGGATCATTTTACTGACTCGGATCTTTGAGTCTTGTTCATCGAGTTTTCGAGTCATTTCGAGTTGCCAAAATATGATAAAAATGTTATAAATTGCTTCCAAAGACATCTACAACTAGCCCATAAGGTTGATCACACGACAAATAAGTCATAAAAAAGAATTCTATAAGAAGGAGAAAATAATAGTTAAATGTTTACCTGCTCTTTTGTCTATGACGGTATTGTTGTCTCTTTGCTCAGCTCACCTCTTCATGTCTTCAAATGTCAGTGGTTCGTTCACGTTACACTGACAGTCACTTATAATCTTAACCAATGTACATAGTCCATAGGAGCCATGATAATTAGTTCACCTTTCAAGTCTTCTGGCTCTTGAGTCATTCGTTCATCACGTGACAGAATGACTCAAACCCGATAAAGGACTGGAGAGTTGAACAGATAAATTCTTTATCCGGTTTTAAATGCATATGATTGGCCCGTGAGGAACGAATGACTCAAACCCTATAGAGGACTCGAGAGTTGAATGGATCAATTCTTTTTATTGGCTCTAAACGCATATGACTAGCATCTGCCTTTCTGCGATGAATGACTCAAAAGACTTGAAATGAACGATACCACCTGCGCAAATGTGCGCACGCACGGATAAACCAATAACTCCATGAGATTACTCGTATTTCCCAAGTCATACTAAAGATTCATTCAAAATGACGGAATCGTTCAAGAAAGACCCATCACTCGTATATAATGCTATGGCAAGTCTAAGTTAGTTTGGCAGTTTATTTTATTCATTTATTTTTTTAGGAAAGTGTCTGGTGCATATGGAGAGAAAAAGATCTGTGTAATCGCCTGTGTGAAACTTTTTTTTTTATTTATTAACATCCAGAAATATTGATTCTTTATAATCAAAGGTGAAGTATGTCATTTACCTGCAGCCACAGTGGGGTTGATTAAACAAAATGGCAGCATCACTTTTGCTTATAATGTTTCTGGTATGGTCTGTCACCTGCATGTTGTTGTCATGGTCATTTGTGTTTGTTTTCTCAGTGCACGTGGCGTTTTGACAGCTTGCCATGTGCTTCACTGTCTCACCCCACTCGTCATTGAACTCATTAGTACATAATTAGTATTAACCCCTTGTTGATTGCCAGATTGGATCGCTGTGAATCGCCCATGCAGATGGTACTTATGTGCCTCATGCCTCAAGAAAAGAGAGACCATCTTGCTTGTGCCTCTACTGCGGTAAACCAGGGCATTTTGCCATGAAGTACCTTTCTGAATTTCTGAATTCCCCTTGATCTCGCACCTTGTTGCCCATTACCATCCAACATGAAGGATCCCTCACTCCATCTCTGCCTTGCTTGATTCAGGGGCTGAGGGCAATTTCCTAGACTGTGCCACTGCCAAGCAGTGGGGTATTCCCGCCATTCCACTCCCTTCTCCCATTTCTGTCTAGTCGTAAGCTGGTCAGCTCATCTCCACTGTTACACACATCACACCCTGTGTAAGTCATGTTGTGTCTGGCAATCACTGTGAGGCCATTGAGCTGTACCTGGTGATTCACCTGGTTCCCCTGTTGTCCTTAGGCATCCCTGGCTGGCACAGCAAAATCCTCACGTTAATTGGTCCGGGAATTCTAATTGGACTACAGTCAGTCTTGTCTTGCATCTTGTTTGGGTTCTGCCTTGTCTCCTGGTTCTTTGTGCTCCGTGTTGCAGGAGGAGACAGCCAATTTAACTAAGGTCCTGGCTGAATACCATGATCTTCGTCTGGGCTTCAGCCGGTCTCGGGCTGGGTATCTCTCTCCTCTTTGACCAAATGACTGTGCCATTGACCTCCTCCCAGACACGTCACCTTCAGAAAGAGAGGCTATGGACAGGTATATTGGGGAATCACTTAATACTGGTCGCATCCATCCCTCATCATCTCCTGCAGGTGCAGGGTTCTTCTTTGTAAAGAAGGATGGCTCCCTATGTCCCCGTATTGACTAAAGGGGGCTAAATGACATCAAGATGAAGAACAGGTACCCCTTACCAAGTTATCACCAAGTTAGACCTCCATAACTCTTATCACTTGATACGCATTTGTGAGGGAGATGAGTGGAAGACAGTCTTTAATACCCCTATGGGGCACTTTAAATATCCTGTCCTACCCTTTGGTCAGACCAATGCCCCAGCTGTCTTCTAGGCCCTAATTAACGACGTGCTGAGAGAGATGGTAAACAAGTTTTTCTTTGTGTTTCTGGATGATATTCTTATTTTCTCATCCTCTTTACAGGCACACACTCAGCATGTGCATCAGGTCCTGCAACAGCTACCAGATAATCAACTCTCTGTTAAGGTGGAAAGCTGAAAGCTTCTAGTGTGAATAGTAAGAACTCGATTAGCTGCTTCATTTGTGTCTGACTGGAGTTGGTGATAAACTCAGCAGGGCACCAACCCTCCAGGACCAAGTTAGGGCACCGTTATTCAAGTTTAACCTAGTAAGACCTTGATTAGCTGGTTCAGATGTGTATGAGCTAGACTCTGCAGGACACCAAGTGTGCAAACCTCTTATTCCCCTAGGTGTTTAAAGTCATCCTACCTTTCTCCTGATCCAAATTGTTGGATTGCGTTTTGGTGTTCTGGTCTGATGGATGAACCTTGGCGGATCGTCTACAGATCAGAATGCTGTCGTCCACAGATAGACGTGTAAGCACCATTGATATGAGTATACTCAACACCAGACACGTCAGACAGAAGGTGAAGTGATAATCTTCACAAGACAAAAACACACAAAATAAACATTATTGTGAATGATCATGGACTAGTTATTTTGTTTATTAAAGGAGCGAATTTTGATATACATGTGTGTCATGTAGATCAGTATAGTATAACTTTACACAACACAAAATCATGTAGTAGGGTTGTCAAAAATATTGACTTTGCTACTAATCAGTGCTGAAATTTTGAAAAAATCCATTTCCCTCTAACATTTAAGTGCTGTTGAGTGTGTTTTTAAACACTGCTGATTGCCCATTGTTTTCACATGCTCAATATATATATGACTTTGGCCATGAAGGTCATTGGTTTACCACACTTTACCGCTGCACCAAGTGCAGACACAGATACATGAACACTGGAGAGTTTCAAAGCCGCGCCGATCAGTTGATCCATCAGCGGATTGCTCATATGTCAGCGCATAAACAAACCAGCTGTGTTTGCACTCGATGAACAGCGTTGAAGATTGGTAAGACGATGATCTTTACAGCCAATCGCAACTATTTCTGTTTAGCATGTGAACGCACTCCACAGCGCTCAAATGTTAATGGACGCTTTTAAAATTTCAGTACCAATTAGTAACAAAGTGCTTTTGACAACCGCAATTCAAGTTTATGGTGGTATGTAAAGTTATACTATACTGATATACATGACACAGACTCCCCAATGTTAAATTAGCACCCAATACTTCAAATGTGCAGTAATTTCAGTACAGATTGGTACCAAAGTCAATACTTGCAGTATTTAATTTTAAAATGAAGCAGATTTAAAATGATTTTCTATATTTATCTTGGTTGGTTAACTTACAGAGGACAGGACTACAGTTGCCACCATTCGGCAGGTGATCGTTGAGGATGAGGAGGAACATGGTGAAGCTCAGGACCAAGGTGACCTTAAAAGTGTTGCGTTCTCCTCCTTCAAATGGCACAGAGAAGCTTCCCAGGTCTGTCAGCATTATTAGCACACTAGGCAGGATCAGGGTCACAAATGCACCGAATGGGTTGATAGAGAGAAAGACCTGTACAAACAAGTGACAATTAACAACGCCACTAATTAATAAACAAATGTGAGTTTAAATTCTCTCTTCAATATGAGTTCATCCAATTGATAAAATATTATTCTCTCTTTTTTCTGAGACTGGCATCTCACCAGAAGCTGATTTATCAATGGGCAGGTGTACATTGGCTGGAAATGAATTCAAGGCAGATATAAATCTGATCGCTCAAACCACTTTAGGAGGGGGTCTGGAAAGCATTCCAGTTGACATTGGACAGGTCTTAATGTCAACCCAGGCTTATTCTGAAAATGTACCATTATATACATTTCTGAAAGCACCAAATACATCCCAGGAGCTACGTTTTTTTTTTTTTTTAGTTTTTGTTTTCACAAATCCACCAGAAGCCGCTGTATGTGCTTTTTCAGATCTCTAATGTCTCTCGCGAGTGCCATTCTTGCCTGCTGTTGTGACATAAATCCACCAGAGGTCGCCATCAACTGACTGACTGACCAATCGACTGACCCCCCTCCCCCTTCCCTAAACCCAACCAACAGTGTTTTCAGAAGCACAGATCGACCGATTTTGTGAGAGTAGGTTATACAAACATAAATGTAAATTCTTTTAAATTGAGTTTGGAAAGATGTCTTGCACGTATCTGCACAGAAAAAAAAAAATGAAAAAATCGTATCAGTCTGGTGTAGATACATTTATGTGTGGCCAAATGTAAATGGAACCATTTTCCCAAATCATATAGCTATCCAACTTGAGAAAACATAAAGCGACCAGTTGTAAACAGCCCTATAAACTTCAGATTGCGTTTTAGAGAGAAGGATGAGTGTTACCAAATCTTACTTTTATAACTGTCTCATAGTTTTGAAACAGAACAAGTGTGAAAGGTCTCTGACAAAAGTGAATGAAGGCAAAATATTTGGCAAACACGGCTGGCCACTCATGAGTAGTCTTTAATACAGTTTATTATGTCTTAAATTAGCATTAAAGTATTTTAATTGTTGTCATTATAGATCTGTGCATTCCTTCCTCAAGCCATACCTCAGTTACTAAACAGTAACAAAAAATTTATTATTTAGTAACTTTAATAGGAATCGTGTACAATGGCAATTAAAATATTTGTAGCAATTTGTATTATTTAACAAATATATTACGCAGCACCCCTCGCCCAAACAAGCAGGACATGGGCCCTATCATACACCCGGCGCAGTGTGGCGCAAGGCGCGGCGCAATAGTCTTTTGCTAGTTTCAGCTTGGCACAAGAGTCGTTTTGAGGCGTTGCGCTACGCTGTTTAAATAGCAAATGCATTAGCGCTCAAATGTGTCCCCATAGGCGTTCTAGTCTAAAAAGGAAGGCGTTCTGAGGCGGACCGCTGGCTTGTTGCTATTTTGAGAAACTATAATAGATTTTTCAATAGACCAAAACAAACCCGATCTAAAGTCGAGCGCAGCAGAGTTGTGCCTCGCTTACACACTGCTTAGTACACACAGGAAGATATAGAGCAATATGCAAATATCTTTACATAATAAAAAAAATTAATATTAAGGATATATATAGGCTATAATAACAATATATATATATGATATAAATATAAAGGATTAAAATATTACAAAACATATTATTTTCTAGCCTACATAAATATGAAAAACCACTGCTTTTGTGCCTTCTTCATCTCGGGAGGCTTTTTCAGTTCATTCATAACAATTTGTTTATGTATTATGTTATTATTATTATTAGCAGTATTATTTATTATATCCATATTTATGTTTGTTTCATTAAAAACAAGCTTAGATTTGCCCACCTGCAGGTTTTAGACCATATGGGGCACAGCATGTGTTTTAGGATATAATTTTTTGACCACACTTCGCTATTATTGTTCATTTCTTCGTTTTCTGGAAATTAGAACTGAATTTAGAAATAGTTTTGAAACAAATATTTGTGCTTAACACACAAAATTAATTATTTATAGGCTAATTGATGTCTGTGCGTAAAGGTTTCCCTATCCATGAGAGCAAAAGTGAAAGTAGATCATTTATCTCTCATTCTCGGTAGATGTTCTGTTTAACTGTTTTCTGTTAAAAAAAACTGTTAACTGTTAATGGGAGGTGAGACTCTGATTGATTTATTCTCAAAACACACCTATAACTCATTAAGAAAATAAACTCAACCCTTTTAGACCATGTGCCACGGCGCAAAGCGGATTTTACCGTCCTTAAATTAGCAAAAATGCATTCTGCCACGCCCTGAAAGCGCCCTCAGTTTTGCGATTTGTGCATGGACCGTCAAAATAGAGCCCCATGTGTTATACTTGCTCCCCCAAATCTCTCAACTAGAGAGTTTAAGGCTATAAGAATTTGAGTTCACCTCCAAACTCCAACTTAGCAACAGGTCAAACTCTGAGACACATACTTTAAAAAAAAAATTATTAAATACTAAATTTCTCTATCAAAAGTACCTCATTATTAAAAGCACATGTTATTTTTTGTGCACATTTCATACTAGTTTTGTGTCTGAAGTTACTGCTTATATCAAAATCATATATTAACAATTTAGATTGTTAAACTTTCTAAGATTAAAGGGCTTCAATTGACAACTTTATTCTCTTCTGGAATCAAAGACTATTGTTTACATCAGATGGCCTCCATCCAAACAAACTTGGTGCATAAGTGAAAAGGAACAATATACAGTGTACTTCACCCTCCATCATCCGTCTGCTCTATGTGCAACTTAACCAAGTCCCTTTAAGGCAAATCAATTTACTTGGCAGCCATCTTTGAAAGGTTTCTTAGGCAGTATGCTCTGGCATTCTGTCTGAATGGGGAAACATCAAATTCTCCAAAACTGCTTGCCAAGCTTTTGATTACATTTCATCTTACGAATGACCAATAAATTTAAACAACAACTGTTTAGTTTCGTTTCTAAATGTTCGTATCACACAAAATCTGAAGAAACTCACGTCTGGTCCAAGCCCCTCCCCCGGAGAATTGTCATTCTATATCGATCGCCGATTGGCTCCTGTACTAGAAGGCGGGCTTTATTCGCCATATAGCAATCGCTGATTGGCTCCTGCACTAGAAGGTGGGGCTTTATTCACCATATTGACAGTTACACTTTTCCCTATTTAAAAGTATACGAGTGACATGTCTTGTGTATTCTATCAAAGAGCTTCGAATGACCAAGAGGCGACACTAAATAGAATGTTCCATTGCAACAGCAGCGCCCAGCAACAGCCCTGGATTACGCCATTTTAGAGTAAAAGTGATCGGCCGTCCATTGGATCTCATTACTGTCGCGATGGCGAGCAACTGCTTTGTTTTTTATTTATCTATTTAAAAAGCGCATTAAAGCTGAGATACAACCTGAAAGACGACAATACAACACTTATTATCACAATCATCAGCACTTTTAATAGTTTATTTTACAGACTTATAATCCGCTGTTGTCCTATTGGAGTTTACATTTCAAAATGGCCGTCACGCCCTCTAGTGGCTGTTTCCCAAATTACACTAGAGTGTCGCCTCTTGGTCATTCTAAGCTCTTTGATTCTAAAGTCTTTGACTGAAATCAACTTAAATGACACAGACATGAACCAGGAGTGTCCGAATGACCACAGCACTTCATGTCAGCACCTGAGTGGACATATAGCTGACACATTTCATAAAGACATCAATAAAACCATGCAGTCACAAAAACCACTGCTCATGGACACAATAGACACTGCTCATACCCTGCACAATGAGCTCCTATTAGATAGACTTTGACGTATCAGAACAGCTTCAAGACTCAAGGATGATCTCCAGGTAAGCAGCCAAGTCAACATATTTCAGCGGCCGATTAAACCAGAGCCACAGCCTTTATCACCAGACACACTATCCATATCTCCATAGCCCTCTTTGAGTTTCTCACAGAAAATGGAGGAACTTGCTTGGAAATAAACTCTCACACTCCATTGCTCCAGCTCTAGATAACAGCTAAAAAGTGGTGAGCTCCACAACAACCTCTGCACCCACCTGACCCTCCACCTGTGAGCACCCTCTGGCCTCTTCCACAGTGCCAAGGCCCTTGAGCTGTCTTTAGCTGGTGAATACATTAGCTTTTAGTGATATGTGTCGGGTGCACACTTTAGCCCCTTTCACACATACACACCTTTCCGGAAAATTACCGGCAATTTCCGACAATTTCGTTCTGGCTATTTTCCGGAAAGAGAAGTTGTAACATTACTGGTAATTTGCCGGAATGTGAATGCAGAAGGAAGATTGCTGGAAAGAGCGCGTGCACGTCTAGAACGTGCTGACGTGAGACGTCTGCTTTAGCCAATCAGAACAGTCAGACGCATTTACGTCCGCGCGGTTTATGAGAATAAAAGCCTTCGAATATTTTTCCAAACACATTTAGCTGCTAGAAGTTAGTCAGATAATGTTTAGATATTCATCTTAATGCCAACCATGTAATTAATTATCGATAAGATGCTTATGATAAGCTGTTGTTTGTTTACCTTCAAGCTTTGGTTGTGTCTATGAAACAGCCCATGGGCACACACACATATCTTGTACATCTCGACATGCGAAAGTGTTTCTCTATATGTTTTCATCGGAGTTGTTCACAATACTGATCCATCCACAGAGTTTGTGATGTAGTCAAATGTTTACAAACACAAGCGCAGCCGTTTAGAGGTCATTTCTGGTTAATGATGTCAGAATTTACCGGTATTTTGGAGTGGATGTGTGAATGCTTTTTTCCGGAAAAATTCCGTAACGTCCTCGCCTGTGTGAACAGCTCTTTTTGAATTTACCGGTAAAGTCATTCCGGAAATTTTCCATATATTTACCGGTATCACTGTGTGAAAAGGGCTTTTGATATTAGCATCTTTGTCAAATGTGAACAAAACAAGCTGTGCCTGTAGCTTTTTCTAGGCTGATGTCTGTTTTTTATATGAAAGTCTAAGGCTTTTACAAGTCGTGTAGCAAATCATTCAAATCTGGTGCCGATGAAATGTAGATCTGAGACTACTGTAGAAGACATCCCAAGTTGAGAATAGTCATTCCCCGGCGAGAGTGTCCCAATTTGCGGGAGGATGCGGGAGTTATGCTAGATGGAACATCTGAAAAGCGGGGGTGGGGGTTGGTTGAGTGCGCGTGACTTGTCTGAAGAGCGATGAGGGATCCAGTGGGGAGAGGTGAGAAGGGTCTGCGACTAAGGCCCCGTTTACACTAATGCGTTTAAGTTTGAAAATGCATAAGTTTTGCTACGGTTATGCCATCCGTCCATACTATGCCAGAGTTTTTGAGCGCCGAAAAACGGAGCGTTTTGGAAATGCTGAAGAGGCTGTTTCCATCCTAAAATGCTGCTGCTCTGTCTCAGTGTGGATGAGGGAAAACGGAGACATCTGAAAACAGAGGCGGGGCTGCAGACATTCGCCTATCTGATTGGGGCTTTTCCTCAATATTAAGTAGCCTAACATTACAGTTCAGTCCTGCATCCTCTCCTTGTAAGTTCAGACATCGCAAGTTTGATCAAGGCTGCAGTCTCCCCTTCCTCAGTTTGATAGGGAAAACAGACTACCGAGGACACGGGTAAATCTTCAAAGGGAACAGTGTACTTTATAACTTCATTCACATCACCCTGGCTATTCAATTCAATTCAGCTTTATTTGTATAGCGCTTTTTCAATGTAGATTGTGTCAAAGCAGCTTTACATAAATGGTCATAGTAACTGGAACAGTGTGGTTCAGGTTTTAGTGTTTAAGTTCAGTTCAGTTCAGTTTAGCTCAGTTCAGTGTGATTTAATCATTACTGAGAGTTCAAACACTGAAGAGCAAATTCATCGATGCGTAGCTCTACCAATCCTGAACCATGCGAGGCAGTGGCGACAGCGGAGAGGCTATGTTGTTTCACTTTCTGAACAATAAAATGAAAACATGATTTAAGGAACTGCCTATTTCTGAATTTTGATAACAACTTAACAGACAGCAGAAATGTTGAGGCGTTGTGCTGTATATATGAGCGTCATCTTCACTGTGTGGATATTTAAAACAAGACGGAGCCTACAACTGTCTCCTTCAATTTCAGTGAAAATACGAATTATAGGAAATAAAGGCAAGCGATCAGTCAATATACAGAATGTAGGCTACATGGTTACATTAATTATTAACTTATCATTGTGCTTAGCCAAAACATGTACCTGAGAACAAGTAATAGATTCCATTGACCAAAGTTGGGGAATATGTTGTTAGATATAGACAACAAGATGAATGAAATATCACGTTTAATAAATATAGTGAGATTAGATCCAGCGGGAGATCCTTGATGAACACTCCGACTAGCACAGCTCTCATCTGGGTAGATAGGCTGCAGCGTATCCCAGAGAGAGTGTGTGCGTGGTCACGTGATCTGCGTTTTCAGCGTTTGGGTGTGGACGGACAGTTGTTCAGAAACGTTGGGTGAAACGGTAGTGTGGATGCGGATCATTTTCATTCTAAAACGCCGTTTTAAAACTGAAATGCACTTGTGTAAACGGGGCCTTATTTGAGGACTGGGAGGGAGACGCGCAATTTACGGGAGATTATCACTCGTCTGCTGTAGGGACAGTAACTAAAACAGTTAAATTGGCACTTTTAAACATCCAATCACTTAACAAAAACTCACTTCTAGTCAATGATTGCGGCTCTACTTGATTAAATTAAATTAATATTAAGTCAAAAGGAAAAACAAGATTATTTTGCTTACCCCATTGGCAGATCATTTTACTTGTTTTAAGGAAAAACTCACTTAATATTGGCTTATTATTTCTCGAAACGAGACAATATGTTTTGCTTGTCTAGAAAATGCTTCTTGATTAGATAATTTTTGGATATTTGGACTTGAAACAAGACAAAAAATTTAAATAAGAAAAGCATTTTTTGCAGTGTAGAAACATCCTTGCAGGTGTGTTGAGGCAAGTTGGAGCTAAAATCTGCAGGACACCGGCCCTCCAGGACCGAGTTTGGACACCGCTGCTGTAAAATATTAGCGTTCAGCTTCGCGTCTAGGTCTGCATTTGGTACCCTTTTCTTGTGCTAGGTACCCTTTGCAAGTGGTACCCCAAAAGTGGTAAGGTACAGTTCGCTTGTTGCCACCTTTTGACAATGGAAACCATCATAAAAGCGGTACCATACCATACCACCAAGTGGAAACAGGCCATAAGGGTCTAAACATTTCATCCACTGTTGTTAGGGATGTAGCACTGTCTGATCAATTTTGTATTTTCTTTGATATATTGATCACTCCAACCACTGAGGAAAGATGTCTCTTTGCTAGAAAGAAATGCATAAATGAGAACACTAGTGTGCAGTTTATCAAGGTCATATCACTAACACCAACCGTTTATCCTTGATTTGTTTAAATCAACTTGTTTAACTCCACAGGGGTAACTTGGTAGCTCAGTGGTTAGCACTGTCACCTCACAGCAAGAATATCGCTGGTTTGAGTCCTGGCTGGCTCAGTTGGCATTTCTATGTGGAGTTTGCATGATCTCTCAATGTTCAGCTGTAGGTGCATCAGAGTGCTGACTTCAGCCCCTGTGTGTTTTCCAGTGACAGATCCAGTCGCCAAGCGCCGTGCAATAAAGATTTCAGCCTAGAGCACAGTGCAGTGCTAACTTTTGCCACAGAGTTTTTTTTTTTTTTCCAGAGATGGCTCTAGTCCCATAGCACTGAATAAAAACTTCAGGTATTGAGCTATGTCTAGTATCAGCTCCATCAGATCTCCTAGTTTTGTTCACTGCTTTTCATTCCAGTTTGTTTTCCTCTGTCTTTTTGCTTTGTCATCTGGGACTCGTATGCTTACCGGTATTTCATACCGGTATTCAACCGTTACCACCACAACAGCATGGGATTGAGACACCCTGGATGTGCAGCTACAGCTGTAGTCTTCAATAGACATTTATATTTGCACTAGCATCCAGTTGTTTTTTGTTCTCTTTTACGTCACATTCACATTTTCACAAAATCTGCAAGAATTTCACAAACTCTGAAGTGGCACTTTATATATTTAATTCATGCAGTGTAAAAAAGAGTACTGAGGGTTGATTACTTAATTCAATTTCTGTGAATTACAATATTTTATTTAGAATAAAATTGTATTTATTTGATGTTTTTCATTTTTGTATTTATTCTAATTGTAGCATGAAATTAGCTCATTTTATGAATATTAATAATCAACAATAACGGTTTATTCTTAATTATTAATATTCCGGCTTAAGCTTCAGTCAGCTTGGTCAAACCAACACATGATTGTAAATGATCATGCTCGCGCGACCGAGCGGATTCCCAGATTATGAATATTAATTATCAACAATAACGAATTATTGTTAATCATTAATATTCCGGATCAATTTATTGTCAATTTGACCAAACGAACACAAGCAGAGCCGCCGCTCTTCCGAGCGGACACTGTAACCTATTCATTTAGAAAAAGGGAATTTAATTGCTACTTCTTGTGAAGTAGATTAATCATTCAAAAGTTTTAAACAACTTATAATAGCTAGGCAGGGGAATCTGTATTTCAGTGACATTTTCTCGTGAGGCAAACAATACAATTCATTTGATTATAATGGAATTTATTGACTAGTCAGACGTGACGAACAAACAAACGCACAAACATACATTAAACACAAAACAAAGGTAAACCACGTGGAGATATCGGGTCTAAAGAACGTGTAACAGCAAAGAGAAATAGTAAAGCTAGAGGATATAGATTTCAGATTAAAGAGTGACAAAACTTTCAGTTCCACACGCACCATTACGGACCACCAAGGTTATAAAAAACACCTTTTTGATAACAGGGGCACAGCTTAATCGCATAACTAAAATCACCTGGTCTTTCATGTCTGGCGGTCTCTCTTATGCGTCTCTCTTCCGTCGTGATGAAACTACTCTTGATGTCCTTTGATGCGTGGAGTTTGTAATGCGGTTCGGACGAACACGATCGCAAACTTTAAACTGAATTTACTTTGCCGGAAAATAAAGAAAACGTGGCGGGAAAGTCCATGCGGCTGTGAAGAGCCGTGTGGCCCTTAAAGGGACCACCGTCAATGATGTTCCTTTTTGGGACGTTCTCTTTCTGCCCAGATGTTTGGGAGGGCAGAATGAGTTATACCTGCGGGTCACGTGACGACCCGTACAGCATTAAGACCAATGATTTCTGGGGAAAGTTTGCGCGCGAACCCTTTCTTTGTCTCAAGGTCCCTCGTATGCAAATTTGAGTGTCCGCCCAAAGCATGCGGACAGGCATTTAATACAGGGGATTAAAGAATAAGGCAATGCTAGTTATGATTTTTCTCTATGCATCATGTGCTGTAAAATGTCAGCAGAAACCCATCGGTACCAAACATGGGGGTTTTAAAAGTACATCGACATAATTTTTCATATCCTTACAATATTTATGCTTTACAAAGGCCTAAATGGAACATGCATACAGGTTATAAGAGAGGTTACACAGGTAAGAAAAGTCAGAAATTAGATACAAAGTTTACAAAACATAACACATTGGTTTTGTGCTGGTTCTGGATTTGATGAGTTCATTTTCTTTCTGTCGGAACAGCCTCGTGGGTGTGTGTGTGCGTGTGTGAGCGTATTTGGGCAGGAATGTCTTTGAAGCTTTCCTGCTTATCTTTCCAGTTCCCCTGAACAACTTAAGCTGTCACGAAAATCCAGACTTCTTGGAGCCAGGAGTCGTAAAACCTTCTGACCAAAGCCAGACCGTGATAAAATCAATAAGAAATTTAATCTGTGGACTGTACGCTACATATATCCCCCCTTTGCAACGAAGAAGGTTCGGAGAAAACCTTGTTGGTTGAAATCTAACTTGACGTACAGGGTGGGTTGGAGGTGAGTTTCCTTCGACCTCCGTTGCTGGGTCGACGAGTCGTGGCTTTGCCTCAAGCAGTTTTGACTTAGCTTCTTCATGCTCTTTCCCCCCCTTTCCTGGTTTCAAGCAGGAAAGCTTTGAGGGGGAGGTCAGGGGTGCACTTGTCCACTGGTGTTTGCATCTTATTGAATGGCGAGGCCCTTGTTAATGTGTGCTTCCCTGTTGTCGGGAGGCACGGAGTGGTAGTTGTTCCGCAGTTTTCCAGAGATGAGTGATAGAGAAGGATAGTTGTGAGGTTGCAGTGGTCTTCTGGTGAGACTGAGGTGCAGGATCGTGGCTGTATCCTGTGTAGAAAAGGGAGAAAGAGAGAGAGAGAGAGAGAGAGAGAGAGAGGGAACAGGGGAGAGAGTAGGTGGTGTCTGTGATGACTGTGCTTGGCTTGGCATTCCACTGTGACACCGGTTGCAGGGTCTCTACCCCCTTTCCTGGCTTGTGGCCCAGTGTTTGTTACTCTGGTTGTGATACGTAGGTTTGAGGGTTGGCTGCTATGCAGCTGAGCGTATACAACCAGGAGTCTTTGCCCTTCCTGTGTGGTGTTGGTAGTGCAGGGTGGGTGCCTCTGTCCAAGTTGTTTACATCATCAGAAGATATGCCATGGTCTGGGCTGTGTCGTCGGTGCTGAGAGACACTCTACCCATTTGGTGTACTGGCATATGTGTTCCAAGGGAAGAGATAGCGAAGGAGAGAAAAACACACAAAAAAAAAAATTGTTGCTCCTTGTGAGCCCATGGAAGTGTCCCGCCCGATCCATCTGGGTGTCTGATCATGAGAGGATGGTTTCTCTGTTGCTGTGGTGCTCGGTGAATCAGCGCCCTGGGCATGTTTTGCTGTGTGCAGGGTCAGTACATTAGCATTACCCCCCTCTGGCTCTGAGGCAGCACGAACTGTGGTGTCGTGGGGTCTTCAGGGACAACCCAAAAAGGATTTACACGCACCTGTTTTTTAAGATGCAGGAGGTGTTGAGTGACATCTGTGTTGAAGCTGAGGTCAGACAGAAGGATCGGGTGGTAGGTGGGGTGAGTGGTGGAAAACTAACAAGAGACAAAGTAAAAGTAAAAAATAAAACTGGTCTGACTTGAGGAGTCAGATGCCTACGTGGTCGCAATGTCGTTTGCGACATTTGTCGGGCTGGTGAGATTGGATGTGGCAGCTAGGCTAGGCAGGGTTGTTGGCTGCCGGTTACAGCTGCCAGATCTCGGGGTTTTGGTTGGGTGGTGACCATAGTTCACCGTGTGATGCACCTTCTTGGTAAGGGCATCGGTCCAGTCATTTAGGTCCTTGTCAGTGCCTGAAAGTTTGAACTGTTCTTATTTTCTTCTGTAGACGACCATGATGTGGTTGTCAGTGTTGTGGTCGCCTACTTGGGAAGAAGAAAAAGTGTTGACATTTCACAGGCTTGTGGTGGGCAGTTCTGAAGCCTTTTGTTTCCCCCCTGGGAGGTGGAACGTGAAACAGAGTCTAGCAAGTTGTAGTCTGCAGCTAAGTGCACTCTGATGTCATGGGCTGCTGTGCTTTGAAGGGTTACGATGGTGGCTGCCATTTCTGCATACTGCGGTGGTTGTGGGAGCATCCATCGACACAGGTTGTGGGCATACCTTGGCACGCATTCTCATCCCAGTACTTGGGAGTACTTGAATGACAGGTTGGCAGAGGTAGCTGGGGTTCCTCCTCTACAGCGTTGCAAATTGTCTGTCAGTTGTACAGTCTTGGTAAACAGCTATGCTGTTACCCAGCGTGGATTTGTGGCTTAAGGTGTAACAAGTGTCAATACAGTGGCCCTAGGGGGCCATCGGCCGCATGGCCGTACTGGCGTTAGTGTTATGCCATCCCGGATGTGCTGACTGTTCAGTAACATGACAGGTTGGTGGCAGGTGTCTATGATGGTTTTTGTGCTCCAAAGAAGTTGGAGAATAGCTGTTGAAATGGCACCCACCGTGCAGAGAGATGTTATTACACAGTCTTAGTATTTGCCTTCTGGCGCAAGGAGTGTCTTACTTGCATATGCCCAGACATTGTCTCAATTCAGTCGTGGCCAGCTGTTGACCTTCCGTCAAACAGAAGGACAGCCCTTTTTGAACAGGGTGGTCACGGGTCTAGAAGTCTTTGAAAAGTTCTTAATAATGTGTCTCTGGAGTAGTTGCACCCACTTAGGGAGCTGCTCAGTTCGGAGACCTTGCTAGGCGGTAGTCTTTTGCGCTAGCCAAAGTCAAATGTTGTAGGCCATGGTCTATTTCCTTTGAGTGGCCAGACACGGTGGTACTTTCATTAAGGATGTCATCAATGTAGATGAGGTTGCCTCTAACATAAGCATCGGGATATGCTTTGTTCAGGAGGGTGTTGCTTTCGGCTGGTGAGTTGGCCTAGCCGACGGGGCACCTCATGATCGTTTAGTGTCTGTTGTTCAAGGTGAAAGCTAGCTTATGCTGGTCATTTGGATGCACAGGTATTGTCCCGAAGGCAGGGACCACATCAAGCTTTGAGGAGATGGTTGGTCCTTGAATTCTGGGCACTTCCTGTTCCAGTGGTGTCGTTGGCCCTCGTGACAATGGCATTTGCTGATTTAGCTTTCTATGGTCAGGCACCCTTCGACCCTGGGCTTGAGGACGGGCCAGATGGGTGCCGAGCAGGTTTTGTTGCGTAGCCCGATGTCCTTTTTCCAGCATGGAGTTGGATATTTCCATGTGAAGGTCAGTGGGACTTGCAGTCTAAAGAGTCTTTAGTGAGGGCACCGTGGTAGTTATACAGGATGTGCTGACGTTGGTCGGTTGACATCATCCTGCGTGGCCTCAGCATGTCTGTTCTGTTGAGGAAAGTGCCCTGTCTTCATCCATGTTAGTGATTGGGTGACGAGTGGCTGGGCACACGGCAAAGAGTTAGTCCTCTGTGAGCTCACTTCTGCCTACCGGGTCTTTGTTTACTGGTAAGACAGACGTGAGGGTGGCGAGCTGGAATGGAACAGTATAGTCTGTGTTTTCTAAGCTCCCCTCTGGTGTCGTTGCATGTAGGGTGAGGCCACTAATTGGCCCAAGAGTTCAAAGTCATGGAACTCGTAGCTGACCAATCATCCCAGTAGGTAGTCTTTGGGGATTTTTATGTCAGTTGCCACGCAGCTATTACACAAGACATATACTGTTCATGAGGACAGTTCAATTTAGTGTATGGCTTCCAGGTTGAGGCCCAGTTTTATGCCTTCTGTTGTTGGTTGGAAGAAAAACCCAATGTATGGTTTAGAGTTCGGCCTTTCGTATGGAGAGCCATATAGAGCACCTGTTTGTATAGGCTGGCACCACAGAGTCTTGTTTGCTGATGACGGAGCAGACCTCTGGCATGGTCTGGCCTGAGTGGGGCTTTTGAGGGTGACAGCCATTGTTGTTGGCTGTGAGAAGTGTGGGTGCCTATCACCAGTCGTTAAAGGTGTCTGTATATATGCCTGTAGATGTATCGGGCTATTAGCTCTGATGTAACGTTGTGCGGCGGGGCCGTGAGAGTTAGGACGGGATGGGTCAACCATCCGCCGTTCCGATTCAAGTTCAATGTGCAAATGCTGTTGGCACTTGTCATGTGTGAGAGTTCAGCATTTGGACAGTAGTGTGTATGCTTGTTAGTTAAACACAGGTCTGGGGGTGTGTTCAGGCGGAGTGTCGCACGGTGCGAGGCTGATGGCTGCTGGGTTGTCTGCTCACACTGCAAGTACAGTGTCATTCACAGTCCGGTTATTCAACATTAAGCCCTTTGAGGCCTGGGGCAGCAAGCGTTGGGGTTGCTAGCTGGTTTGAAGGCTGCAGAGTAGCGACCTTGACCCCGTCTATGTTGTTGAGTTCGGGTTCTCGCGGATTCCAGCAGTTTCCCGCGACCTCGGTGACCTGACAGTCTGTTGGGATTGACCTGACGGCTGTGAGAGAGTTCTCGCACTTGGGCCCAGATTTTAAAGGGGTTCAAAGTTCGAAAGAGGTTCAAACATATCCAGCGGATCTTTACCATTCAGCAGCAGGTATGTGCCCATTGGCGACGGGTACACGGGGTGCACTGCAGTCATGGGGACAGTATTTACTTGAATGGGAGCGATGTATGCGAGTTGAACCTCAGTTTTGCTGTATGATTTGCACCATCAGCCTGCCTGGTTGGCATTTAAGTGTTCGTTTTAGTCTCTGAGCTCTTGCTTTGAGTTACTCAAACAGGAGAGAGGACATTAATGTGAGGTCTGCTCCCGTGCTGACGCGCATTTTTCATCTTTCTTTCATCTCCACGGTTACAGCCAAGTAGCGCGTTGTTGCCACGCCATTTTGTTCAGGTTCCCCAAGAGTTGAAGTGCAGGGGCCTGAGCAGTTGTTTGTAGGCAGGTGTGGCTGGTTGGTGAGCTGTGGCTCGGGAGGTAAACAGACAACCAGACCAGTGTTTCCTGGTACCTGAGGTTTCAAGCATGGTGGCACTGGCTGCTTCTTGGGGGCAGCGTGATGCTGCAGTCTTTAGCTTGTGTTGGACTCGCAGTACTCTGCGGGGATGGAGCAGAAAGCAGGTGTTCAGGGGGGTAAATGGTTTTGGACCCCCCTCTAGTCATAAGGAGTCTGGCTTGACTTCCTGTAGGGCCCCTTCAAGCTTTTTAGCAGTTCTGCTGCTCATGACGCCACTGTGCCGTTGTTTGGTGTCAGGTTTTCACCTTTGGCTTTCTCTGGCGTGTAACTAGCTGGATGCTGGTTGCTTGAGCTCCTAGCTACTGCAGGTTGTTCATTCTTTGGTTGCTGTTAGGCTCCTTTTGGGCTGCTTGTGGTGAGTGGTTTGTCCCAGTGTGTCTCTGAGCATCCTGTCTGGTGTTGGGACATGCGCCTTCCTGGTGGTGCTGTCCTCTGCTGGTGGAGAAAGGCTTTAACTCACTGTTTGGAAGTCTTGCGGCTGGGAAACAGTAACGTGCCTTTTAAAGTCAGCTCAGGATGAGATTCTGAGACAGGGTAGCTCGTAGGTGTTTGATAGTCTTTCAAAGCAGTCTTTGTTTTGAACAGATTTTATGAGCTAAACTCTGCCGCTGTTGGGTGGTCAGGGCGTGGGGGCAGGGCATTGCCCGTGTGCGGACTCACCACAGAAAGCAGGCTTTTGAGAGAGAGAGGATCTGGAAGGTGAACTCCTCCTCCGTCCGTGGCTCATTTCCTGTCTCGAAGTAGGGTTGGTGTAGTCGACTGCAGTATGCTTGTGAGGTCTCTTGGCTGTTCTGAGACCCATGGCGACAATCAGTCCTTACTCTGACACGGGGTCAGGTAAAACACTCTAGTAAGAGCTCTTGCATCGGCTCGTAATCTGCTTTGATGGCACGGCGCTGTTGATTCAGGAAACTTCTTGCCTCACGGCTCGAAGTAATTCTTAGCAGATACAGTTTGTCACAGAGAGTTGCACTTGGCCTCTGTGTAAAAGTGTAAAAGTCAATGTCTTAAAATTAGGAGTGCGTGTCGTCGCCTCCAGCAGGGTTTGGGGTGAAAGTTGGCATTTCCCTGGCCAGCTGGTTCAAGTCTTTGGCTGACAGATGGTGTCTGTCGTGGGGGATCCCTTTGGAGGGAGTTCTGGCCCTGTGTTGCTGATGGGCGTTGCTGGAATGCTGGCTGGCGGGGCGGTATGAGTTGGATTCACCCCCCTCTGCTGGTCTATCCAGTCTTGGCCTTTGGGCTGACTGCGGCACTTCCCCTTTCGGATAGTCACATGGGTTGTAGAAATGTGACAGTTCTGGGTGAACTCTGGTAGGTTCATGCTTAAAAGTCTCTTTGTTGGGTTCCGTGTTGGAATTTTTGCTCGGGCCCTCAGCCGTTGACTTTAGAGGCTTTGACCCGAGCTTCACTGTCTTTAGTACTGCTCTTTACAATAGTGTTTCAGCTTGTAGCTTTACACTCAGTTCATCTTTGGCTTTCTCCTCTCGTCGCTCCTTGTGTGCGTTGTCCGCTTGTAGCTCCATCGGGGCGCGTGTAGTCCGTCCATTTGCTCCAGAAGTTCGGCGTCCTTTTCCCTCGTCGTCTTGCAGGCGTCCTGGGCTCGATGCTCCAGCTGGTTGAGACCCTTTCCTATGGGCCTGGCCGGTGCAAGGGTGAGGTGTGTCAGGGCCCTGGAGAGTTGAGTCTGGGCTTGGCTGTCATGGCTCCGGGCTAGGTCGTTCGCCCTCAGCGGATTAATGCAGACGTCCAGCTGTTCTCTGCTTGGCCGCTGCAGCTCCATGGCGTCGTTGGGCAGGAGGTTGTGGGTTAAGCACTTAACCAGGCCTCCAGTTGGTCCCAGTGAGAAGCGGGCTGGGCGCACTTGACATGCTGGTCTGTTGGGTGAGACAGAGATCACAAGGGAGAGAGAGAGAGACCCACATGGCCAAATCGAGTGGATGTTAGCATTGTGCTATATTATTAGTCTGACAGGGTTGTCAGCTAGGGGGTATGTGCCGGCTAGACGTTGGTCCTTCTAAGGATCCACTGGGGGCCGGACAATTCAGATGTCGAATTTGGGTGGCTAGATAACAGTTGATATCTACGTACTGGCCTCAAGGCTTTTAGTCATGCGCCAGGCTGTGCAAATTATCAATCAATTATTTAAATCACCCTGGTGGTTCTCAATGGCGTGGTCTCTGAGCAGGTCAAAGTAACTAAAAATAATTAAGTAAATAAAAATAACAGTAACCCAAGAACAAAAATGAACAATACTAACGATAAGTTAGACAAAAAGGCACCTCGCTCGGATGAACGAGTGTACAGGGAAAGTAAAATGAAAGAAAATACTAATATGGATATCAGTAAATATGAATAAAAATAAAACTGAAAGACAGACAAGGATGAGAAACGAGGGAGAGAGAGAGAATAGCAAAACCTATGGGCATGTCTAAAATGTTTGTTTTATAGTCCTGTAGTGGGCTAGGTTTAGACTAGGTTTTACATGCTATTTACACTTGGTGGATGAGTGAAAGGCAATCAGATGAAGGTCGCAAGAGCGTGCTATCTGACTAGACTTTCCCCAACTCCTACTGCAGTCGCTATCAGATCACTTGCCTATAATGTAACTCGGTTGTGAACTCACACAGCATAGGCTTTTAGCACAATACGTAGCACTCAAGAAAGTCACTGACCGCCTGGCATGATTCAAAATTGGGTTTTGCCTGATGATTCCGGTGCCGCTCTAGGCCTGTAGAATGAGGTGGCCAATCTCACTCAGGCGGGCACGTGTGTGGAATCATGACAGGGTAATTAACCAAGATTGATCATATGCCAGTTGACACGGATGGTGCTTCTTGGAGTACGATTGCTGATGCCACTGTGATCCACACAAGCCGGAGAGACAAAACACCAAGGTATCTAACGCATCCTTCAGCAGGGGTCAGTTATGTCAGACAGATGAACCCAATCTTTTGATCTGCAACCTGAATAACCTGTACGCTTAACCACACAAGCACAGAGGACTCCGGTCCGGATACGGGCAGTACTATGAATCTACTATTCTGGGCGAGCCAGTTGGAGTAGGAATCTTAGTATGCTGTAGTATCTGATGGATAGAGAAGGTTATCACCATGTGATGGAGGGAGGCTAAAGGAAAATTAAATCGGCATGAAAGAATCTAAAAGAATAATCATAATAATCCCCTATAGGTAAAAGCAGTACAGGACGGCTTAGAAAAGTAGAAAGAGTGCCTTAGTATTCAGGGGCATCTACAAACATTAATGGGTTAGCCCAACATGTTTTGATCAGATGTGGGAATGAATGAATTTAGCTGAATTTAGCTTCAGACTAATACTTGCCCTAATATAGTTATACTTTCCCTATAACCTAAGAGGTGAGGGAATGAATAAGGCATGAGGAAAAGATGGAATGATATCAAAGGGAAGAAAAATTATGCCTATTAATGATAATAATAGAGAGATTAAAGGCTATTCCCCAAATAGCAAAACCAACAAAATTAAAATTAAACATGACCTAAGTGTAGAATAGATTATTGGGAACTTGATTAAAAATCAAGTAATAACAAAATAAACTGGACAACGGTATTAAAATGAAAAAGACAGAAGGCAGAAAATTAATAAAAAAAATTGAAAGTAACAAAATAATTCATAATACCAAAAGAAATAAAAACAGACCAATAATCTATACTCAGGTAACTAAACTATTGTTTGGATAACTGTTTGACCATTTCAGACCACTTGAGACACAATGGTGGGCGGAACTGATGTGAGAAGAGCAGAAGGAGACAGGGGGAGATGTTTCAGAGTTGCACTTCACATTCGGTTAGCCTTGTGCTAAAGTTTGTTAATGTTACAAAATGTGAAGGGTTGGTTTGCTTAAGCATTAGCTGGCGTTAGCCGCTAGCAAGTTGTTACGCTTCGCATCCGGTTAGCCTTGTGCTAACAGTTTGGTAATATTAAGACGCGAAGGGTTAGTTTACTTAATGCTAGTCGTTAGAAGCTAGCGAGTGGTTTTGCCCTGTGAAGTAAACCGCGTCGCCAACTCTGCCTCCTGAAAGGCGGATCTTATGCTTTGGGGTGGTGACTACGTCATTCACGCATGCGTGCGTGCGCGCGCACGAGTTACGTGGACGAGGAGCCAATGAGCGCTCGAAGAGCCGATTTATGAATGGGAGGAGTTCTCATTCATAACTTGGTATGCGGCTGACTTCACGAAGGCAAAGCGCGAACCACTAAGATTCGCACAAGCGGTCATTATATATCATGTTGCCGTAACATTGATAATAATATTCGACCATTACAATTAGACAAACAAACATAAAATGCGAGACGTCTCTCGAGGCGGTGCACGTTTGTACACAGATTTGGTCCGGACGAACATAACTGAAATATGGGAATTCACATCCATATCAGATTTTGGTACCATTTAAAAACACGCTTATGGTTCTGAGAATTCCTTTCGTCAGAAAGCGGTTAACAGGCAAGCTTGCAGCTCCCGAAATACATTAATTTAGAACCGTCCAGCAGTTCTGAAATTAATTTCGCACGGCGGCGAAGCAAAGAGGTTAAACGTTAGGCAGCTAATCTAACAGTTTGAAACCACGGGAGAAATAGTCTAGAGGTTTTCTAGCTATAAAGGCCTTTTAAACGGACAGGTTTGGGGTTTCCAAACTGTCTTACAAGCGCTGAGAGAGGTGTCTTTTCCTCCGACAGGCACACTAATATATTTAAATGATTTGCAGAACGTGCGTCTCAGCAAAATCGATTTAAAATATATATGAACTGCAGTTTAAATTGTTACACTCTACACGGGCAGCTCTCTGCTGTGTTTAGTGAACAGAATGGCTGAAGGAGGCTTTTCGTCCTTCCAGTTTTGAAGGAAAGGAAATGCTTCTCGCGGTCCTTTTTTCTATATCGCGCTTAATAAATCACCATGAATTGAAAAGTTTGTTTCAGAGAAAATGTTTGAAACTCTGCCTGCATTCTCCACCAATATATGTAGCATGAAATTAGCTCATTTTATGAATATTAATAATCAACAATAACGGTTTATTCTTAATTATTAATATTCCGGCTTAAGCTTCAGTCAGCTTGGTCAAACCAACACATGATTGTAAATGATCATGCTCGCGCGACCGAGCGGATTCCCAGATTATGAATATTAATTATCAACAATAACGAATTATTGTTAATCATTAATATTCCGGATCAATTTATTGTCAATTTGACCAAACGAACACAAGCAGAGCCGCCGCTCTTCCGAGCGGACACTGTAACCTATTCATTTAGAAAAAGGGAATTTAATTGCTACTTCTTGTGAAGTAGATTAATCATTCAAAAGTTTTAAACAACTTATAATAGCTAGGCAGGGGAATCTGTATTTCAGTGACATTTTCTCGTGAGGCAAACAATACAATTCATTTGATTATAATGGAATTTATTGACTAGTCAGACGTGACGAACAAACAAACGCACAAACATACATTAAACACAAAACAAAGGTAAACCACGTGGAGATATCGGGTCTAAAGAACGTGTAACAGCAAAGAGAAATAGTAAAGCTAGAGGATATAGATTTCAGATTAAAGAGTGACAAAACTTTCAGTTCCACACGCACCATTACGGACCACCAAGGTTATAAAAAACACCTTTTTGATAACAGGGGCACAGCTTAATCGCATAACTAAAATCACCTGGTCTTTCATGTCTGGCGGTCTCTCTTATGCGTCTCTCTTCCGTCGTGATGAAACTACTCTTGATGTCCTTTGATGCGTGGAGTTTGTAATGCGGTTCGGACGAACACGATCGCAAACTTTAAACTGAATTTACTTTGCCGGAAAATAAAGAAAACGTGGCGGGAAAGTCCATGCGGCTGTGAAGAGCCGTGTGGCCCTTAAAGGGACCACCGTCAATGATGTTCCTTTTTGGGACGTTCTCTTTCTGCCCAGATGTTTGGGAGGGCAGAATGAGTTATACCTGCGGGTCACGTGACGACCCGTACAGCATTAAGACCAATGATTTCTGGGGAAAGTTTGCGCGCGAACCCTTTCTTTGTCTCAAGGTCCCTCGTATGCAAATTTGAGTGTCCGCCCAAAGCATGCGGACAGGCATTTAATACAGGGGATTAAAGAATAAGGCAATGCTAGTTATGATTTTTCTCTATGCATCATGTGCTGTAAAATGTCAGCAGAAACCCATCGGTACCAAACATGGGGGTTTTAAAAGTACATCGACATAATTTTTCATATCCTTACAATATTTATGCTTTACAAAGGCCTAAATGGAACATGCATACAGGTTATAAGAGAGGTTACACAGGTAAGAAAAGTCAGAAATTAGATACAAAGTTTACAAAACATAACACATTGGTTTTGTGCTGGTTCTGGATTTGATGAGTTCATTTTCTTTCTGTCGGAACAGCCTCGTGGGTGTGTGTGTGCGTGTGTGAGCGTATTTGGGCAGGAATGTCTTTGAAGCTTTCCTGCTTATCTTTCCAGTTCCCCTGAACAACTTAAGCTGTCACGAAAATCCAGACTTCTTGGAGCCAGGAGTCGTAAAACCTTCTGACCAAAGCCAGACCGTGATAAAATCAATAAGAAATTTAATCTGTGGACTGTACGCTACATAATGTTTGCAATTTCTTTTTTTGTCAGATTTCTAAATGTTTGCTTGCTGACAGTGAAACCATGGATGAACAGTTTCAGGTCATTTTAAGATTTTGATTAATACACTGACCCCATCTTAAAGCTTTACTTAGGGTCACTAGAAAGATCTGGTAAAAACAACAGTTCCAGATTGGTTGATTCATTTATTTTCTTGTCGCCTTATTCCTTTTATTAATCCGGGGTCGCCACAGTGGAATGAACCGCCAACTTATCCAGCAAGTTTTTACGCAGCGGATGCCCTTTCAGCCGCAACCCATCTCTGGGAAACATCCACACACACATTCACACACACACTCATACACTACGGACAATTTAGCCTACCCAATTTACCTGTACCGCATGTCTTTGGACTGTGGGAAAAAACCGAAGCACCGGAGGAAACCCACGCAAAGGCAGGGAGAACATGCAAACTCCACACAGAAACGCCAACTGAGCCGAGGTTCGAACCAGTGACCTTCTTGCTGTGAGGCAACAGCACAACCTACTGCGCCACTGCCTCGCCTCAGATCGGTTCAGTATCATTGAAATCTTTTAAACAGTCGCGTGCATCACAACAGCTTTTGGCGCAAGTGATCATCCTATCATTCGGTATTCACAGAAATTATTTAAAGAATAAACTTACAAAGGAAACTTAGGAAATGTAGCCTTGCAGATGATCGCAGGAAAAAAAAGGCAGTATTTCACTGTAACCCCTGGCCTTCTTCTTGATATCAGTGGAGACTGACAGACGCAGGATTATTTCTTGGTGCAGTTTTGTAGCGTTTTAATACATATTTGTGAAGTTGAAGGCTACATCTTCACCGTCGTTTGTCGGCATGACACAGACCAACATTACTCGCATTACTGAGCAAACTCGGAGCACTTCTTACCTACTTTGCCACTGGTCCTTTACCACTATTGTTTTCAAATCTGGAAATTTACATATGAACAGCGTGCTCACTGAGAGGCAGGATCACGTTGCTGTAATGAGGCGATATAGGAGAATCACTTACTTTACAGTACTTACTTTTATACGTATTGCATAAAAAGAGATTATTTGTTTACAACTTGAATTGGTTAATACAAAAGTAGACATATCAAGGTTTATATAGATGTCATAAATCATCATCTTTGATGAGTATTTGCCGAGTTTCCTTTCATTTTTAATCACAGTCTGCATGCATCTTCAGAAGCTTGTAATAACAATGCCTCGTGGGCGTGGTCGCATTAAAACTAATGAGATCAGACTGAGAAACTAGACATATCGTTGGTTTCATACTGATAACTTCATCAAGTAATGTTTAAATGCATAGCTGCATTTAAAACTAGACCCATCAAGCTTTCTAGAGATACATGTCTCATCTTTGTGCGTTTTGTTTTCACAGAGTTTCAGCGCATCTTTTAGATGCACTTCTAAAAGCAGTTCGCGGAGAGAGAAAAGAGAGATTGCCTACAACAGTGGTTCTCAAACTGTGGTACGTGTACCACTAGTGGTACGCGGGCTTCCTTCTAGTGGTACACGGAGGAATGAAATATGTCATATACATGCTACATATAATTCAAAATTTATTAAAAATGATGTATATAATATGCTATATATTATATATAGGCTATATTTCTGAGGTAATCTGCCAGGTTTTTTAACTGTGCAGAGTTTTAGCTGCTTTACTGGTCCAACTACGCTACGGTATTTCAATGCAGCTCATTTTGGTGGTACTTGGAGAGAAAATGTTTTTCTAAGGTGGTACTCGATAGAAAAAAGTTTGAGAACCACTGGCCTACACTGTTTGTTTTCCTTATTTTGCAAAAGCACACAGGTTTGTTGTTGTTGTTGTGAGTGTACACAACAAAAAGTAGACACATAACAGATTCGATTGATGTATTGATCTTATCTGTACGATCAAAACTGAAAGTGTAATTTAAGTTCATTTCAGCAGTTTGACGACACCACAGGTCAAAACGCGTATACGCGGTCTTCGACCCCAGAGGGTTAAAGCCATCAGCTTCTGGTTGTCTCTGTATCTGGTTAGTCTAACGCCCCATTCACACGGGGCGTCAGAGTCAACGCTTCCCATTCACTTTGAATGGGTGACGTCGGGCGTTGCCGAACTGCATTGTGGATCCGTCGGCGCCGCTTTGGAAGCTTTGCACGCTGCAGAAGTTGGGACTAGCTCAACTTTTCAATCGCCGATGGAAGCGTCAGCCAATCAGATCGCTGTATGCAAATACACCAGCTCAGACAGTGGCCTATTGCTGACTGAATTTCATTGGCTGATGCTTCTATGACGATCGCTTCAGCCCCAACTTCAGACACGCCTTCAGTCAAGCGTTGACGCTGAAGCCCCGTGTGAATGGGGCGTAAGGCTTTTCTCTGCTTTAGGACTGACAAGCTCTCTAAACTCAATCATGTCAATCAGAGGTTTAAAATTGAATAGATGAGTTACTTCAAGATAAACGCGGTGCGATGGATCCACTATTTTTTTCACACCTGTAGTCTTCCACTCTCCTCGATCACCGCCAACCAAAGTCACATCATCAGAAATGTCAAGTTTGAGTGAACAACCTGGATTAAAAACAAAAGGACATTAAAAAATGACCTAAAGAAAATGACGTAATAATAATGTCTGTCTAAAAACAAATAGCTTCAGTCTGCTTTACAATTAATTTGGGTATTTCAGTCTTACCTTTCTCTGTCCATCCATTGATGGCCACAGGACAGGATCCTGATACAAAAGGATAGGTGAACAGGTTGATTTCACAGCTCACCGTCGTGAACAATATAAGTGCATGGTCCACGACGCCATCCCTGCTCACCTGAACATCATGCGTGTAGGGCTCCACTGTTGTGTCTATTCTGAGGGCACATATTGTGAGAAATTATGATACTAAGAAACAGAGTCTAATTTTTAGCAATTACTCTGTAGATTGTTTTTAAATATAAAAAATATATATATTTTTTATGTATATTTCCTACTTTTCATCCTTGTAAAGGATGAAATCAGCATGGCATGAACATTTCCCAGATTATCAAAATTCATTTGTAGGCAGTTGATCCTTTTCATATCTGAAACATCCTTCCTAGTCGAGTTTCAGAGGCAGATACACTTTGCTAATTTAAATTTAGACTAAAAACTTCTAAAGAGCAGTGGTCACCAACCCTCTTCCTGAAGATCTACCTTCCTGCAAAATTCAGTTGCGACCCTGATCACACACGCCTGTCTGAAATGATCAATGCTGCTTCAGGTTCTAATTAATTGGTTTAGTTGTGTTTGATCGGAGTTGTACCTGAACTCTGCAAGAAGGTAGATGACCAAGAACAGGGTTGCGGACCTCCAGTCATTGTTAGGCTGCATTAATCAAGACAACCAAAGCAAAGAACACTTCACAAAAAGACACTGCCAATTTGAATGGTATTTATGCTCATGTTAGTCCGTCTGTTTCTCCTTATCAAGAGGTTCATATAAAAGGTATGGTGGTGGCATACTTTAACACATCCACACATAATCAGAGAGGACATAGATTAGTTAAGAGCACAAGACCTCGGTGGCATATCAATATGTGTATAGATTCCTTTATCTACTCCTAACACGTTTCCCAACAACAGACCTCATCATTCTCAAGCTTCTGATGTCAAGACTGCAGCTCTGGACCTTTAAGTTTGGCATATGAGAACTGGTCCCCAGATTGACACTTCACTTTTCAACCCATAGCCTTCCATTTATATGCATGCGATTGCACCAGACCAGGGGCCTCATGTATCAACGCTGCGTACGCACAAAAACTTTGCGTACGCCAGGTTTCACGCTCAGAATCGCTCACGTTTGGATTTACTAACAATGAACTGAACGTGGGAATGTGCGCAGCTTCACGGCAGCTTTCTGGCAGGCGTACGCACATTTTTTGTGCGTGTCTGTTTTATTTCCATTGGTGACTCCTAGAGGCAGTTGTGTTAAATTCTTCTCTACAAAGTGACTGAGCCTTGCAATGGCAGCTGTATGAGACGGGTTCATCGATCTAGCAGGTAAATAAGATTTCCATACCATACAGTTGAGCAGCTAAACATTAAAGCACAATTTGCAGCGGTCGCCTGTTTTCCCAATGTAATCTGAGCTATCTACTGCACGCACATTGCTATAAAGGCACTATCTGAAGATGAATTTGCATACGTGAATCAGAAACATTTCCATTCAATAAATGTGCAAATAAAATATGATGCACAAACTTATTGATGATTCCTACTTGTCTTTCTCGTGATAAATAGAAGGCAAAATCTGATATGTAGCGGGGGAAAAAAGAAGAAAGAGTTAATCAGACGCTGGATTCGAGCCGAGTTCATGCTCGAACGTGTCAAAACATGATGACATGCGTCTTACGAGCTGCGCCACTGAGACTGTTGCGAGTGCTGCAACATTTTACAGATATAAACCACACTATTTCTTTTTTTAATGCACTCAGTGCGATGTTCAGACCCAACTGTGTTAACCGCATCAGCTAAACTCTCCCACTCTATTTTTTTTCTTTTGTTGTTAATTCCGGAGAACAAACTTGCAAATAACACCGCTTTTCTCCTGTCTGCCTCCGAAAGGAGCACCACCAATTCACATTCTGTTCAAAGTTTCTCTTCTTGCTTGCTTTTGCCGTTGCTTTTTTCGTTGGGTTTTGCCAAAGTAGAGTCATTAGCATATTCATACGGGGGAGGAGGCAGGGAGGGGTTTTGCGCTCGTGCATGTTGCGCTCAGTTTCACGTTCATTCAGATGTACAAAAGAATATGCGTGAGATTCGGCGTACGCAGTGTTTCATACATCTGAATTTTTTTCTGCGTACGCACATTTACAGCTTTGTGCGTACGCAATGTTTTAGTAAGATTTCCACGCAAGTCTTCGTACATGAGGCCCCAGAAACGCAAGCTTGTGCGACAAGTTTCACAGTTCGCTTGGAAAGTTTAAGCTTTGACCTGCGAAATCGCATCACGTGATTCCATGAGACCAATCGAAGATCAAAACATAATGTCCTCTGTGGCATACGATTCTGTGTATAGATTCCTTCATCTAGTCTTAACACGCTTCCCAACAACAGTTGCTCATCATTCTTGATCCTCTGATGTCATGACTGCAGCTCTGGACCTTCAGGTTTGGCATGGGAGAACTGGTCCCCAGACTGACTCTTCACTTTTCGACCCATAGACTACCATTCATATGCATCCGAACGCATTAAACCAGAAACGCAAGCTTGTGTGACAAGTTTAACAGTTCGCTTTGTTAGAAAGTTCAAGCTTGATGAACTCTGACCTGCAAAATCACATCACGTGATTCCGTGAGACCAATTGAAGATCAAAACATGACCTCCTCGGTGACATACAAATCTGTGTTTAGATTCCTTTATCTAGTCTTAATACAACAACAGGCACTCATCTTCTCAAGCCTCTGACCAATTGAAGATCCAAACATGACCTCTCTGTACAGAAATTGAAAACATGGACCAATCACTCACTTTTTTTAAATATCTAATCATCTTTTTAATCTTACCCCTTTTCACAGTGCCATGCAACAGAATTTCGCATGCTCAAACTGTTGTGTGACCACGACACAAGCCTACTTTCTCCCAAGAAAGTTTAATTTCCACTTTTGGTAATTAGTGGTTTTAATTCTTGCCACTGTTGCTTCTATCTAGCTTGGTTGGGGTTAGTGAAGCTGCCCTTTAGTGGATAATCTTTTACAATTGTATGAAACTAAACTGATTCAAGTTTTAATCTTTAATCACACCAGCGTATAACAACAACTCTTCTGCCTGTCTGATATCCTGGAGTGTTTCAAAATCTGATTTATTATGTTTTCTTCATCTACGTAAAGCTGCTTTAACACAATCTACATTGTAGACATGCTATAGAAATAAAAATGACTTTACCTGACTTGACTTAATAGCCATCTCCGAAAATACTTCTACCTATAAATCACCAAGGACCACTAAGTGTCTACTTGCCAAAAACGTTCACACCAGTTCTTTCTTCAATCCCAATTTTTAAGTGTATTCGAGCCTTACTGCAACATTCAATTTTAACACTTAGGCCGTACTCACACTAGGTACAGTTGCGTCGAACCGGGTCAAAGCACGCTTGTCCCCCCTCCCGTCTCCCCCAACGGCCCGCGCTCACACCACAAACGGGCTTCGGCACGCTTACGTCATCGCTGCTGCGCTGTTCAGTGAGAAGCGCTCTCTCACTCAGCAGCACAGTGGAGATTTCTCTAGTTATATCGTTTCAGTCGTTTGATATGCCATCAAATATTTCGCCAAACAGTCCTTAGGGATGCGGGGACACGCAGTCAGATATTTCGTCGAACAGATCCGCCACTTTTGGCGCTCATAATCAATCATAAAGCTCTTGTGCTGCAGGAATGAGGAGGTCTGCTGAAGGCGAGCAGCTGTCGTGCAGTGAGGGGTTTGCGTCTCTAATAAACTACGGCAGTTTGCGTTCACTGAACAGTAAGAATTATTAATAAATCCATATGAAACAGTTCCTTAAAAGTCACGTCTCGCTTTCAGTTTCGGGTTTCCCAAGTGAACCGGGCTCAGGCACACCTCTTCCAACCGGGCCAGGGCCGGCCAAGTGAACCGTGCTTGAGCCCGATTCAGCGCACTCACACTTCTCAAATGATCCGGGAAACGAGCCTGGGCATAGTACGGATAGCATAGTGTGAGTAGGCCCTTACAAACATTTTGGGAATATTATGTTTAAATGTTCTATAAGCATACCCAAACAAGTGGTAATATTTGCAAAATGTCTAATGATTGAGCCAATAAAATAAATAAAAAACATTCCACTAGTGGTCATAGTTTTAGTTTTAACATGTTAGCCAAGGCTAATAAAGACTAGATACAAACTACTGTAAAAGAAATATGTTATCGAGTGTTACTGGAAGGACAGGGCGAAGCAGTGGCGGAGGAAGGTAGTGCTGTCGCCTCACAGCAAGAAGGTCGCTGGGTTGCTGGTTCGAGCCTTGGCTCAGTTGGCGTTTCTGTGTGGAGTTTGCATGTTCTCCCTGCGTTCGCGTGGGTTTCCTCCGGGTGCTCCGGTTTCCCCCACAGTCCAAAGACATGCGGTACAGGTGAATTGGGCAGGCTAAATTGTCCGCAGTGTATGAGTGTGTTTGTGTGAATGTGTGTGTGGATGTTTCCCAGAAATGGGTTGCGGCTGGAAGGGCATCCGATGCGTAAAAACTTGCTGGATAAGTTGGCGGTTCATTCCGCTGTGGCGACCCCGGATAAATAAAGGGACAAAGCCGACAAGAAAATGAATGAATGAACTGGAAGGACAATTGTTGATGCTTTATGCCCCCAAAAAGTTTTTCAGCGTTTTATTTTAACAATACCAGAAGAACAGTAAGTGATCAATTTCAGCTACTGACTTTCTTTCTCCAAACTTATCATTAATATGGGTAGAATATATGTGCCATAAATCAGCTTTAGAAATAAGCTCAACTCACGCATTGTCCAAAACTAGCCGTGGAGTCCAGATTTTATCAACAGGCAAAATAATTGTTGGATATCTAGCTTTCTCCTGCATCCATCCGAGATCAGGATCCTTCCATTCCTGTGGAGGAGAAGATTGAAACAGCCTTTACTTTTATTGTGTGAAGATTATTGTAATGAATTTTGTTCAGCACTTTCAGAAAGTGGCTAATTCGACCCCCAGCTGAACCCGTTAGCATTTCTGTGTGGAGTTTGCATCTTCTCCCCATTTTCGAGTGGGTTTCCTCTGGGTGCTCTGGTTTCCCCCACAGTCCAAAGACATGTGGTACAGGTGAATTGGGTAGGCTAAATTGTCCATAGTGTATGAGTGTGTGTGAACCTGTGTGTGGATGTTGCCCAGACATGGGTTGCAGCTGAAAGAGCACCCACTGTGTGAAACATATGTTGGATTAGTTGGCGGTTCATTCCGCTGTGGTGACCCCTGATAAATAAAGGGACTAAGCCGTATGAATGAATGAATATTGTGTTTCTATTGCTTTTTCTGTAATTGTGCAATCAGATCACCATTATTCTGGTGGTTCTTTCTGAATTGTAAGTTGCTAAGTTGTGATGTTCGTCTTTTATATAACTCATAATACAATAATTATTACATTCAGAAGAATGTTATTATACAGGATAAAATTTAGCATAACTGTACTCCTGTTCCTATGATGAAGCTTTAAGAATATTTGTGTCTTAATTCATATCTAAATCTTGACTACTCACCAGGTTTACCTTGATACGACTGGTCATTTGCATCTCCTTTGTGTTCTAAAACATAAGATACATTGGAGTTGTATTACTATTAGTGCTGTTCAAACAAAGCAGATGTTAAAGAAGACAAAAAGTCACACTTACAAAAGACATAGTTTCATATTGTATGGAAGTGATGTTTACTAAGATGGTACAGTTATCGTTCAGTGGTCCACTGAACAGCTCTTTTTTGACCATAACATTTGCCATACAGCGCCGGTCACAGAAAGTGTCTGTGGAGTTACCATTTGCCAACACTGCAGGACCAAATAAAAACATAAAAGAAATGAATGACAGAGAATATGCTTCAAGTAAATGTTTCAAACATGCAAAGTTGAAAATGGAAGAACAGCTTATGATTTTGCAGCTTATGAATTTGATCATATGTTTAGAATGGCAGATGAGATCAAATCTGACTCACAGGCAAAGTAACAAGACGTTCTCTATTTCATTAATTCTGTTTATTTTTTTTAAATAATTAAATATCACAATTTTGCATGCTGATAATATGGTTTTTGCTTAGCATTTTTCTGAATAAAAATTTAAGCATCTTTACTAAAGGTTTATTTTTATTCATTCAACAACAACAACAACTACTACTACTACTACTACTACTACTACAACAAATCAAGCCACAAAAAGAAATGTAACTTTGTAAGTATAACTTTTTTATCTGTATGTGAATTATAATAACATTATTTAAACTAGACAGTAAAGTTTGTCAAGACAAATTTTAATGTTGGCTTGACAAAGACTTGGCAATATTCTATTTAGTTTAAATCAGTTTGAAAAAGGATAGATAGATAGATAGATAGATAGACAGACAGACAGACAGACAGACAGACAGACAGACAGACAGACAGACAGACAGACAGACAGACAGACAGACAGACAGATAGATAGATAGATAGATAGATAGATAGATAGATAGATAGATAGATAGATAGATAGATAGATAGATAGACAGACAGAGGTAGATTGGTGGAAAGATGATAGATAGATGGATGGATGGATGGATGGATGGACGGACGGACGGACAGACGATAGATAGATAGATAGACAGACAGACAGACAGACAGACAGACAGACAGACAGACAGACAGACAGATAGATAGATAGATAGATAGATAGATAGATAGATAGATAGATAGATAGATAGACAGACAGACAGTGGTAGATTGATGGAAAGATGATGGATGGATGGATGGATGGATGGATAGATAGATAGATAAATAGATAGATAGACAGACAGACAATAGATAGATAGATAGATAGATAGATAGATAGATAGATAGATAGATAGATAGATAGATAGATAGATAGATAGATAGATAGATAGATAGATAGACAGACAGTGGTAGATTGATGGAAAGATGATAGATAGATGGATGGATGGATGGATGGATGGATGGACAGACAGACAGACAGACAGACAAGTAAATTGATGGATAGATAATAGATAGATAGATAGATAGATAGATAGATAGATAGATAGATAGACAGACAGACAGACAGACAGACAGACAGACAGACAGACAGACAGACAGACAGACAGACAGACAGACAGACGATAGATAGATAGATAGATAGATAGATAGATAGATAGATAGATAGATAGATAGATAGATAGATAGATAGATAGATAGATAGATAGATAGATAGATAGATAGATAGATAGATAGATAGATAGATAGATAGATAGAAAAGGAGAGATAGACAGACAGGCAGACAAAAATATTTGAAAATGGATAGACAGACAGACAAATACATAGACAGTTTGAAACAGTTTAAAAAAGGACGGACAGACAGACAGACAGATAGATTAGATAGATTGGATAGATGAATAGGCAGGCAGGCAGACAGACAAAAACAATAGAAAGATAGATAGATAGATAGATAGATAGATAGATAGATAGATAGATAGATAGATAGATAGATAGATAGATAGATAGATAGATAGATAGATAGATAGATAGATAGATAGATAGATAGATAGATAGATAGATAGAGGTAGATTGATGGAAAGATGATAGATAGATGGATGGATGGATGGATGGATGGATGGATGGATGGATGGATGGATGGATGGATGGATAGATGGACAGACAGACAGACAGAGGTAAATTGATAGATAGATAATAGATAGACAGACAGACAGACAGACAGACAGACAGACAGACAGACAGACAGACAGACAGACAGACAGACAGACAGACAGACAGACAGATAGATAGATAGATAGATAGATAGATAGATAGATAGATAGATAGATAGATAGATAGATAGATAGATGTTAAATCTCAGCCATTGCAAGCCATGACAAGCCAGCTCAATTACAGTAAAGAGTGCATGTACAATATTTAAGATGGTGAAATTATTTACCTAGTGGAGAGAAACAAAAGAGCAGCAATGAGAATGACAAGTATTGAAGAATCATCTCTGCTCCTTTAAAAAGAAAAAAGAAGAAGAAGCAATTATGTATTGTAATAATACTGTAATCACATTACTGTTTGCCTTAAATTTTTAAGTTAGATTAAATTGATCTCATGGGTCACTTGTCACATTGACTTAAAACGTGTATTGAAAAAGTAAATAAGTATGCATATATATATATATATATATATATAGCCATTTAAAATGTGTATATGCCATCTTAAGTATATAAATCTGAACAACATTTACCTTTGCTAGCAGATGCTGAAAAGAATCACCAAATTCACAGGTGCGGTTCCACAAACTGCCTTTGTGCCTTTTCTCTTGACCTCTTTTAAATAGTCACAGCTCTTTAAAAACCACATGAATGCAGTTACGCAAGACAAACAAAATAAGCTGCGCTATGTCTACTAAATTTGATCATATTCCTCCTAAGCTTGTAAGGTTTTTAGAACCATAGATAATGAGATTTTTTTAGTCAAACATCACAAAAGAGCCCTAATTACTAGCAGTCAAAGAGGACGCCTGCTTCACAAAGACCAGACATGAACAATGACTGTGCATAAGCAAACATATCCACTTTCCTTTAATTATTTGTGAGAATTGAAGACAACAAAATAATAATACAAGAATAGCCTTACATTTCAAATGACAGTGCGAATAAACGTATATTGAAAAAGAGGATTTCAGCACTACTTGTGGTAAAGCAGGGCCTGGAGCCAGCTGAACTGGCGATTTAGGCAAATGACCACCTTCACAATGTGCATACCACCCTCACGAAACTGAAAAGCGGGTGGGGAGGATATTGGACATTAAATCAACTTGACAGAAATCTATAGCCTGAACAGCACGCCACAGAAAATTATATGAACACCAAGACAAGAAACAAGACAAACTTTTAATACAAGACAAGAGCAGTTCTTCGACTCTGCCACCTAAACGAGAATAAACATGACAGAAGTGGTACAGTTCTGAAACTAGCCCCCCTTAATGGGATGCCACCTGGCATCCCTAAGGCGAACACCCAACAAGATACATGACAGACCACTGGACAAAACAAGGCAGGCAACACCACACAAGACTGGAAAGTGAACTGTATATTAAGAAGGGAGGGAGGGAAGCCAAGCCAAATCAAGCAAAACAAAAAAGTCAGGGAAGGGAGGGCAAAAACAGTTAAGGATCAGAGGCTTACAGATTAAAGGTGGAGAACCAGGGAGGAGCTGGAGGAAGAGTCCAGAGTGGGGCCAGGAACCCCAGCAGAGGGCCAGGCTGGAGCCAGATGGACAGTCCAGGAAGGAGTAGGGACACAACAAAGCAGGGCCTGGAGCAAGCTGAACTGGCATTCTAGGCAAATGACGATCATGCCGCCTTCACAGAGTTCATGCCACCCTCACGAAAGTGAAAAGCGAGTGGGGAGGATATTGGACGTGGACGAAAGTCAAGAGTGGGCGAGCGAGGAGGGGGTTTATCTCATGGACATAAGTGAAGAATGGGGCATGGGGTGACACGGATAAAAGTGAAGAGAGGAGGGGGAGGATTGGGGGTCACGTCATAAACATGACAGAGGTGGCAGAGTCCTGACACTAGCCCCCCTAAAGGGATGCCACCTGGCATCCCTACGTGGAGCACTTTACAAGATACATGATAGACCACTGGACAAAACAAGGCAGGCAACATCAGACAACACAAGACTGGAAAGTGAACTGTATATTAAGAAGAGCGGGAGGGAGGGAAGCCAAGCCAAAGCAAGCAAAACAAAAAAGGCAGGGAAGGGAGGGCAAAAACAGGTAAGGATCAGAGGCTTACAGATTCAAGATGGGGAACCATGAAGGAGCTGGAGAAACAGAGTGGGTCAGGAACCTCAGCAGAGGGCCAGGCTGGAGTCAGAAGGACAGTCCAGGGAGGAATAGGGACACACCAGGTAGAAACAGTTGGTTAAGCTGGCAGGACAAGGAGCTAGACTGCAGTCAGAGAGGCAAGAAGCTAGGTGTGTGTGTGTGTGTGTATATACACACACACACACACACACACACATACACACACACACACACACACACACACACACACTTATAACAATATCAAATTCTGTTTCATGCATCAAAGCATTGGAGGTGGAAATTAATAATCTCCTTCAAATTCTGTGTCATTGTTAAAATATACACCCTCATCAACTATGGAATAAGACTCATAATCCCAGATATGTATCTTTTGAGCTTTGCACAAGTTTGTTCTTGTGACAATAGCAATAATGACAAGGTAAAGGATGTCAAGAAACAGAAAAAACAAAAACAGAATTTATCCAAGTAGTTCACAAACGCTTCCTTGCTGTTTGCCACTTGCTCTTTTTGTTCCACATTTTCCAGAAAGTTCACAATTTTTTGGAGCGACGCCTTAGCTGAACCACTAGACTGTTTTTTCATGCCAGCATCTGCTAATGGAGATAAAATAAATGTACATTTAACCACATTCTGTCTGAAGCGGTGAGTGTTTTTCGATATTTAATTGGTGTTTTTGCAATTTTTAGTATTCTCTTACCTTCATTTTGATCCAGCTGGGCGTTTTGTCTTCTGATTCTCTTTAAACATGTAGAAGCCATGAAGCTGTCACTAGTCAACAGATGTGTCAGCACTAAAGATGTCACCATGCTGAGCACCAGGTTAACCAGACAGAAGCAGAAGTGATAATCTTTGGAGCAAAACAAGACACATTATTAACTTGTGCAGCATTGCTTCTAGAATGAAAAAGGTATACATTATTATACATTTTCTAAGTGAAGTTTAATTATAAACTAATTTCGAGTGGATCACGTGCTTATTATTGCTTGCGGCTGGTCTCGCATTATTCAATTTATGAATTACCAATCAGACGATTTCTAAGCCACTATAAGTACCATATGACAGCCATCTTCATTTTGAAGAATCCCCCTTTCCACCCCTACTCCTCCTCCTTGTGAGATGGGTGGCACTGTGGGCCAGTGGTTAGCACTGTTGCCTCAAAGCAAGAACGCCACTGGTTCTAGTCCTTAGCAAGCCAGTCGATGTTTTTGTGCGGAGTTTACACGTTCTCCCTGTGCTCACGTGGGTTTCTCCCGTGTTCCCCGGTTTCCTCCTTAAGTTAATTGACTAATCCAAATGGGCACCATAGACATTCTCCTAGTAAGTAGTTATCTCTTAAGAGCAATCACTATCTGTTCATTAGCTACTACAGCAGGGGAGTTCTCGAGATCTACCTGAGCTCAAACTCCCCTCTCGCCTTGCAAACGGGAGGGAGCCCCAGGCTCGAGGATCTTATGAGCTTTTGGTGTCTCCCAGGACAGCATGCCAAAAGAGCTTTATAATTAATTATCAGCTAATTGTGAACTCATGAAAAGATATTAAACTCTTTGTAGAAATATTTATTTATTGTCAAAACGTATGGCCTCTAGGGTTGGGTACAGAAACCCTGTGCCATTATAGCACCGGTACCTTTGTAACCGGTATGTACCGGATCAAATCTGCATATGTATGTCGGTGCCACTGGTGCTGCGACAAGGATGTAAGAAGCATCAAGGGGTGCATCAATAGCAGCTTTTCCACTATCGTGCTGAATCATTCTTTAAGCAGAACCGTTCCATTCCGTGCCAAACCGGGCCAGACAGCACAGATACGTTTCATTTTCCACTTTCAAAGCTCTTTGAAACATTACACAAAACGCATGAATGCAAAACGAAATTATGTCCCCTAAGGGTGCTTTTTTACATTGGTTTAGTGGCAATATTCACAAGACAAATATACATACACATTGTGAATTCAATGAAAAATGTTTCATGGTCTTGGCCCTACCAATGAAATATAGATGTGATTTGCACTCCTATAGGACTTCTAATGTTTGAGAGATATCAAGATGCACATAAACCAATGTTTTTACATCTACAAGATGTTGAAAAAACCGTCAATGGGCTTCAATTTTAGACTTGGGGTGTTTTCACATCTGTAGTTCAGTTCATTTGGTCCGGAACAAGGGCAATAAAGGATACATTGTTGCATTTTCTGCCGTCTTTGGGTCGTTTTCACACCACACTGCTGGCTTTGGTCCAAACCAGTTGAAAAGAACCAAAATGCAGACATTTGACAAAATCCACATCTCTCATTGGCCAAATGTTGTTGAATATATTTCCTAAACTGCAAATTGATTGGTCAGAATTCACGTGCAGGAAAATGCCACCAAACTCCCGCAAGTAAACAAATCTGGCAGACACAAAATGTCACTTTTGACTATGGAGGGACGACTGCGCTGGCTAATTGTATCCCTGCTTTAGACAAACTATACATTTCAAAAATGAAGTGCGGCCGTGGCTGGAAAACAATGTTTTAATGCATCGCTCGTCACTTCAGAAGGAGGCGTGAATTAAGTTAGCTAAACTGCCACATGATCATCTTGCAGAAATATTACCAACGATCTACCAGGTAATGTTTCTCTCTCTCTCTCTCTCTCTCTGTTGGTAAAGCGCTGTCAACAAATATTTTTCCTCCATATCCCATAATGCACAGCGAATCAGCCTATGGCAGCTGGATTAGTCCAAAAGGTGCAGTACATTTTGCAGTTGGGTCTGTTTTATTTTGGATCATGTTCTCACCACAAACGAACCGCTCCAGGATTCATTTGAAAGCGTACCGAGACCACCTCTTCAAGCAGGTCTCAGTACGCTTTTTTGGTCCACTTTTGGTGCGCACTCGAGTACGATTGCTGCATTCACACCTGCCCAACCGAACGGCACCAAGAAGGAAAACTCTAGTGCGAATCAATCGAACTAAGTGAGGTTTATTCATAAACTAATTTCGAGAGGATCACGTGCTTATGATTTATCATGGCCGGTCCCTTAATTGCTAATCACTATCTTCCAATCATATGAGCCCTAAGCTACTATAAATAAATACAGTCTCCAGCTCATTTTATCTTTGTTTAGAAGAAACCCCCCTCCTCCCCTATTCTCCTCCTTTACCTCTGATTGGGCGGCACGGTGGCCCAGTGGTTAGCACTGCGAGCCCCACAGCAGAACACTGCCGGCCCTGGTCCCTTAGGGTCGGTGGGCGTTTCTCAGAGGACTTTGTATGTTCTCCCCATGTCCGCGTGGGTTTTCCCCGGGTTCTCCGGTTTCCTCCCACCATCCAAAGGCATTCAACACGTATAACAATTAAGCCTTTATCTAACCCCTCTGTTCCCTTAGCTACCGCAGACGGGGAGTTCTGAGATCCACCGAGCTCAGGCTCCCCTCTCGCTCTGCCAACGGGAGGAAGCCCCGGGCTCGAGGATCTCTTGAGCTCGGGGCTCTCTCCCGGGACAGCATGCCAAACAAGCTTTTATAAATCATCAGCTAAGTGTGAACTCTTGAAATAGGGCAGGTGTGAAAGCACCCTAACTTTGAATTTTGTTCGTATATGAAAACCAGGTTGACATCAGAACCCAACATCAGCTTGAGGTCAAACTCCAACATGAGTGCACAACATAAAACCAACCAAAGATAAACGTCTACTGATGTTCGTCGGTATTCGATGTCAGCTAGCATCAGCAAATTAACGTTAAATTTTAGTCACCTGATGTCGCTACCAAAATCGAACATGGGCCGGTATAAGATTCTGACGGTATTATAACCTTGGATAAAAAATATCACAATTTCACGGTATTGATTTGTGTAATTGTGATTACCGCTCTAAAATACATTCTTTTGTCTGGGTAACTATCTAAGTAAAAAAAAAATAACACAATATGTTTTATTTTGAGAAACATTTCAAATATTTTGGATCCGTGAACCTGCCAAGCTAAAAGAACTATTGACTTCTGAGGTCTTCATTTGTTATCGTCCCATGCCTAATGGGGGGTAACTTAAACTAAAGACTTTGGGTCGGTGCAATAGCCTAGTGGTTAGTGTGCCGACATATGGTGCAATAGCACATCAGAGCGTCGCAAGTTCGAATCCCAGCTCGATGACATTTCCCTACCCCCTGTCTCTCTCTCCCACTTCGCTTCCTGTGTCAACACTGTCCTATCTAATAATAAAGCCAAAAATAAATCTTTAAATAAAAACTAAAGACTTTGGGATGCTAATTGTTATCTCTGCTCGACATCCAAATGCACAGTTAAATACACACAGACATCAACCCCATTTAGGTTGATTCTGGATGGATTTGTAGCACAGTCAGCTCAGTTTTGGCATCAGTGAGATGATAAAGGGTCAGAGTTGTGCTGACTTTCCCAAACATTTCTGGCTGACATTCCTCTCTATGGTCCTATCTTGGATGAAAAGCTGTTGTTTGCGCAGCAGATCTGCATTCATTTAGTTGTGTATATTGACCTTTGTCAATATTGACATATAAACAGATGGGCCACTACTCAAATGACAATACTCAGCCTGCATTACAAAAAAGTCAGTTATCCTGAGTGTTAGGGAATACAAAAACAACAACTATTCAACAACTACAACTACTTCCTAAAATGGCCGACACGCAGGAGCCATTTTATAGTGTTTGGCCCAACCCATTTTTAGAACATACAATATGAAAAATTATAAAACTTATATCGCAAGGCAAAAATATTCTAAGAGACAACACATAGGGTAGTAACATGCAACATATATAGCTCACAAATATCTGCGAAAGTGTCTGATAAATGTTACATCAAAATTAATTGCTTACTTGATTTATACCCCATGATGTCATTGAAATTGCTAGAACCCTGATCATTGAGGAAATAAAAATGGCAACTTTTCCTACATACAGGTATGGCTGTTTGTGTAATGGCCTCAAAAGAATTATAAATATATATATTTTTAATGCCTTTCTTTTATTTGTGTTTTATATAAATCTGAATAGGGCATCACGGTGGCGCATAAGTAGCACAATCACCTCACAGCAGGAAGGTTGCTTATTTGAGCCTCAGCTGGGCCAGATGGCATTTCTGTGTGGAGTTTGCATGTTCTCCCCGTGTTGACATGGGTTTTCTCCGAATGTTCCGGTTTCCCCCCACAGTCCAAAGACATGTGGTACAAGTGAATTGGGTAGGCTAAATTGTCTGTAGTGTATGTGTGTGAATGGATGTCAGCCTTAAGGGGGTGGACTGTTTCTCCAAAGCAGCCCATTTAATTTCCCTCTCCAAGCTCCTTTTAGCCAAGGAGACTGCTCAGGTGGTGGTGGACCACGTATTCTGGATTCACGGTCTTCTTGTTGATGTGGTTTCTGATAGGGGCCCCCAGTGTGTCTCCCGGTTCCGGAGGGAATTCTGCCGACAGATCGGGGCCTCTATGAGTCTGTCGTTGGGATTCCATCCTCAGACCAATGGGCAGTCTAAGCGGGCAAACCAGGATTTGGAATGTGCTATCCACTGCCTGGCATCCCATAACCCTAGCTCCTGATGTCAACAATCTCCCTTGTTTCCCTCACAGGAACCCAAAGCTGCAGTCCTGTCTGCCTTGGCTTTTGTCCAACGGTGTCAGCGCAAGAAGAGCTAAGGAGGCCTCAGCTTGGGCTAGTAGATTGACCAAAGCAGCAGTTGATCATCATCAGACTCCGGCTCACCACTATGAATGCTCCCAGGTTCATTGACCCACACCGGATCACTAAAGTATTGAGTCCTCTGGCGGTTTGCCTCAAGCTTCCTTCTATGCTTGGTCGGGTACACCCAATTTGTCATGTATCTAGGGTTAAACCTGTGTATTTAACCTCTTGTTCCCTCTGTTCCGAGCCCTTCACCCCTCCCCTCTGTCTAGAGGATGGCTCCATAGTCTAAACTGTTAGGAGATTACTGGATGTCAGATACAGGAGTCATGGCTTTCAATACCTAGTGGACTGGGAGGGCTATAGCCAGGAGGAGAGGAGATGATATCGTAGAAAGGAGGCTGATCAATGACTTCCATTGGTGACAAGGTGAGCCCACTTCTGGATCATCTAGTGGCGCTCGAAAAAAAAAAAAAAAGGGGGGGGGGGGGTACTGTCACATCCTTGGTTTGATCATCTGAGCTAATTTTTGTTGTTTTGTTCATATTGTCTATGTGTCTTTCCTTAGCATGTTTTGTTTTGATCACTAGCTACATGCCTTCTGTTTACTTTCTACATCCCCGCCTATCCTCTGTTTACATTCTATTACTCTATTAAGCTAATGTCACTTGTCTGTTTCTCATCATTTCTCTCTATGTATTCCTTCTCTAATCATTGTCCTGTGTCAGATTGTTGTTCTGTTTTCATGTGTGCTCAACGATTTGCGAGTCCTGTCGAGTCTGACTTCCAGTCAGTTTTTGTGTCCTTGATTTTTGCTCTTCTCTGCTACCAGGTCTGCTCCCATTTTGTTATAGCCCTGCTGCTCACCTGCTTCTCCTCCCAGAGTCCAGCAAGCCATCTTCCAGCCCTCACCTTCTCTGAGGCGCTCACTCTTCCTTGTGGTGTATCAGCCCAGGATTCTGCATTTAGCGGTATCGCCCCCTGTCGGGTGTCATTGTTATTACACCCTTATGAGAAGACTGTCTATAGACCAATTACCATGTTTGTAAACATTGAGGATGCGCACGCAGGGAGGTAGCAGAAAGCAACCGGGAGCGCTAGCATTTACAGCGAGGGAATGACATCAAATGCAGCGCAAAGTTTGTTGTTGTCTGAAAAATAAAATGTATTACTTACATATTATATATATTATTTACATAATGCTTACAGCATATTATAACATCTCGTCAACCAGTGACAAGCACAGTAATTCTGCAAAATTAACGTTAAAGTGATCGGCCTTCATCTGACAGGTCCATTTGCGATAGCACCCTCCCAATGGATATTGGATAAGACGAAGTGACCAAGCATCCAGCCCGAAATATACAATGTCATTGAGGCTCCGAGTAATTTTACAAGAGAGAAGTTAAAGGCCTACAAGTCTTTGGATGCCAACAATGTTGTTTTTTGTGGTCATGTGCAAGAAATATTGCTCCATGATGATCAGATTCAAGAGCTAAACACAGAGATTCTGCCTAGCCAAAGACAAGGAAACAAGACGGAGCTAACATTATACAAGGCCTGGGTAATTAAACACCAACACGCAAAACAACTGCATTCTGACAGTGAACTTCACCTGTACGGCAGGGTATGTGAACCTACACATAGAGGTTAAGTTGGTTTTATATTCGCACATTCAGACTTTCTCCTTAATAATATATTTTCATAAAAATATTATTTGCAAACTCTAAATAGCGAAATCATGCAGCAGCCAATGACTATCAATATACAACATCGTTCACAGTCAAATAAACAGCGCTAATGTTGTTTTCAAGTCACACTTGCAGGTTATTTTAGACCGAATATTCAAAGTGCCATGGTAAACAATATAGGGAGTGTGTCACAAGTTGTCACTGAATAAATGTGTGAATATAAAACCAAATTTACCTTAAAAAACGTAACTTTCACGTTTCATTCTTAGCATTCAGTGTCCGCAGTTTAATTAACCATAAGTAACTGTTTTTGCTGAAATCATTTCTGCAATCAAAAACGAGTGATGTGTATGATTCAGCATAGCTGAACTTCATTCAGCTCCCATTTAGCCAAAGACATCTGCAGTCGGTATTAAAGCAGTGTGTGGTGCATGGTAAAAGTTAAGTTTTCTGTTTTTGGACTCGAATTCGGCATCCTACCTGTCATGTTCACCAGTGAACAAACCACCAGATGTCGCTGGTAAACACTCACTCATGGAACTACAAATCTGCCAGTAAATGGACTACATATTCAGTCATGCCACACACACACACACACACACCTGCCCCAAGTCTCCACTGATTAGACTCCTACAGCTGATCTTGCTTCAAGACTGATTTCACACAGTATTTTAGCAGCACACACACTCATTCACATTTCCGAGTCTTGTTTACTGATAGTGACATTACAACGCGTTTCCTTTGTCTGCCTTTGCCGTGTTTTGATCCTTGCTTTGTTTATTTATTTAATTCTATTTGCTGCCTGCCTCTGACCATCTGCCTGTTATTTTGACTTAGACTCTGGATTGCCCTCATACATCTGTTTATGCTGGTACTGACCACTGCTTGCTTGACAATTCTAATAAACCTGCACGTGGATCCTACCTTCTGTTGTGAATGTCATCTCCACGTCGTTACACTACTGCACAACACGACATCTTTCCCATTGCAGCCTATCTTTTTTTTTTGCAACCAGGGACCCGTGTAAAGTCATGCATGACGTAGGTTGGTAATTGGTCTACTCTTTCAATGAAGAAAGTTAAGTTTGTTGGCTTTTAGTTTCTTGAACACCTTTTTCATTCTATTTTTTGCCTTTTCCTCTGTATATGAACTGAAGTCTTCTATGACTGTTCTCTCTAAGGAGTGTTTTTGTTTTGGTAGTCTTTCCTAGTTACTACACTTGAAACAATTGTCAACAACTGTGGCTCAAAGATGCATGCAAGTAATAAGTAATTACTACAGTCTTTGCAAATGACCCAATATCACACATTTTCAAGGCTGGTTTTCAGCTTATTCATTCTGAGACTGTTTATTTACATTTACTCCCCAAGCCTCCCTATTGCCCTGTATCTTGTAAGTCGCTTTAGGTCATTGCCAATGTGTTTTGCAGTTAGAACTCATTTTAGCTCATTTGAATCACCAACAGGACCTGACATTTGTTGTGCATTTTTCAGCAAATTCCCAATGTCAGCGAGAGACAATCAAGACTAAAATCATCAACACTTCAAGACATCCATGCTTGCAATGACAAAGTATTTTGCAACTACCGCCTCTGACTTACTGACATGTATTCTTCATTTTTACTTACGGAGAAGAGGGGTACATTCCCCACCACTGGGGAGACGATCATTGAGGATGAGGATAAACATTGTCAAGCTCAACATCAAGGTGACCTTAAGGTTGTTGCGTTCTCCTCCTTGAATTGGCAGAGAAAAGCTCACCAGGTCAGCCAGCATTATTAGTGCACTGGGAAGAATCAGGGTCACAACAGCACTGAAAGGATTGATGGATAAAGTGACCTGTTTACAGATGATGGGAGAAAGAATAGCATTTAGTTTAATTAAGTGCGTTCATTCATCAAACACAAATGAACAATACTCTGTGGGGAATTTGAAACACCTCCCCTAACTACTCAACAGCTTCATCCCACAGGCTGTTAGAGCCCTCAACTCCAGTCAATTTACCCCCTCTGAAATCTCTCAAACGTGATGTCAACAGTAGATTTACATACTAAGAGATGATCGGACAGGTCTTCACACGTGCAGTGCATGTGAGAGGTAATCGAACGCATACAAAGGCAGAAATTTTTAGCTTTGTTGCAGTTGTTTTTAACCACCAAACCAATATTACAAGAGAGCAATAGGCAAATATCTTTACATATAAAAAAATTAAATATTAAGGATATATATAGGATATAATAAGAATAGATATAGAATATAAATATAAAGGATTAAAATATTACAAAACATATTATTTTCTAGCCTACATAAATATGAAAAATCACTGCTTTTATGTCTTCTTCATCTCGGGAGGCTTTTTCAGTTCATTCATAACAATTTGCTTTTGTATAATGTTATTATTATTAGCAGTATTATTTATTATATCCATATTTACATTTGTTTTATTAAAAACAAGCTTAGATTTGTTCACCTGTAAGGGGCACAGCATGTGTTTTAGGATATAACTCAGGTTTTTGAGCACATTTTGTTAATATTGTTCATTTATTCGTTTGCTGGAAATTAGAACTGAATTTAGAAATAGTTTTGAAACGAATATTTAGGCTTAACAAACAAAATTATTTATTTATAGACTAATTGATGTCTGTGCGTACAGGTTTCCCTATCCAAGAGCGAATGTGAAAGTAGTTCCATTATCTCTCATTCTCACGCAGTAGATGCTCTGTTAAACAGTTTTCTGTTAAAAACTGTTAACTGTTTGCTTGTGAAATGCTCATTTTTTTCCACTTAGACTTACTTTGTGTCCTGTAAATAGCGAATGCGCTCTTGGCGTGACGCAGCTGGCTCTTAAAGGGAATGGGAGATGAGACTCTAATTGGTTTATTCTCAAAACACACCTATAACTCATTAAGAAAATAAACTCAACCCTTTTAGACCATGCGCCGCGGCGCAAGGCAGATTTCCTTCCTTAAATTTGCAAAAACGCGTCCTGACACGCTCTGAAAGCGTTTGCGTCCTGCGTTTTGCGCTCTGCGCATGGACCGTCAAAATAGAGCTCTAAGAGTCTTTTCATTCCCCCAATGCAATGTGTCGCAAGGTCTAATTTTCATGTCCTGACTGAGCCACATTGTTTAAACAGCAATTGCATTTGTGCCTATGTGTGCATGCTATTGTGCAGCAACTGAAATATACTGTGCCCCTCACTAACAATATGCAGTACTACTTGATATATAATATAATTTGAGTGAAAATCAACACCACACTATCATCATAAAACAAGATCAAAATAAGTTAATTAAAACTGATTTCACTGATCTTATGAAAGAAATTGAGTATCTGCATGAGAATGACTTAATCCAGCCATTGTCATCACTGAATGAACAGCACAACTGCACATACAGTTGAAACCAGAAATTTACATACACTGTATAAAAAAAGCACATAACCATTTAAAAATGTGAGATGTTAATGTGACTAAACTTGTTCTCTTTTACGTAAGTTAGGGTTATCAAATGTGTTTCTGTTCTGCTTAATAGAATAATGAGAGAGATATTTGTTGAGAAATTGTTATCACTTTTCTTGAAAGTCAAGTTTACACACAATAAGATTATTCTGCCTCTGAAAAAGCTCAGATGATGGAGTCAAGGTTTTGGAAGTTTCTGATTGGCTAATTGACAACATTTGAGTTAATTGGAGGCACAACTGTAGACACACTGCTTCCTTGTGTGACAACATGGGAAAATCAACAAGCCAGAATCAACAAAAAAGCCAGATTACAATTTGCTAAATTACACTGGGAAAAAAGACCAATTTTTGGAGATATGTCCTGTGGTCAGATGGAACTGAGATTGAACTGTTTGGCCATAATGACCAGTGTTACATTTGAAGGGCAAAGGGGAAAGCTTACAAGCCTAGGAACACCATCCCAACTGTGAAGTATGGGGGCGGCAGCATCATGTTGTGGGGCTGTTTTGCTGCAGGAGGGACTGGTCCACTTCACAGCATAGATGGCATCATAAAGAAAGAACATTAAAGTACATCATTACTGAAGCAACATCTCAAGACATCAGCCAGGAAATAAAACTTGACCACAAATGGGTCATCCAAACAGACCATGACACTAAGCATACTGCCAAATTAGCTAAAAACGTGCTTTAAGGACAACAGAGTGAATGTTTTGTACTGGCCATCACAAAGCCCTGCTCTCAATCCTATAAAATGTGTGGGCAAAATTGAAAAAGCTTGTGCGAGCAAGACAGCCAACAAATCTGACTCAGTTACACCAATTATGTCAGGAGGAATGGGCCAAAACTCCTTCAAACTATTGTGTGAAGCTTGTGGAAGGATACCCAAAACATTCGACCAAAATTATACAGTTTAAAAGCAAAGCTAAAAAATACCAAGGAAATGTGTGTAAACTTTAAAATGTCTAGAAATTGATTAAAAAAATTCTCTAAATGCTTTTCTCTCATTATTCTGGCATTTAGCAAATGTAAATCAATAAGGTAATCCTAACGGGTCTAAAATAATAAACGTTTAGTGTGATTTATATCAGATATTTTTTAAAAAATGGTTATGTCCCTTTTTTTAGAGTGTATGTAAACTTCTGATTTCAACGGTAAATGCACACAATAGTGATGGGGGAAAATGAAGCTTTTCAAAGCTTCGAAGCAAAACTGAAGCAATTGCTTTGCAATTTTTTTTCTAAGGGTTTGAAACATTATATGCTAGGGACATCTTGTGGTCAAAACTATGTAAATGCTACAAACTCGTGAAACATATTTTGAACCTTAAATTGGAAAGTAAAACTTGTAAATACAATTAGCAATAATGTCATTAAAAATGAGCTGTAAGCACCATGTTTGTTTCATGGTGGACTCTGCTAAACAGGCCATCAAGAGACTTTACTAATTATGTCACGGTTGGTGAGGGGAAAAGGAGCGAGGACTCAAGTGCAAAGAAACAATGGGTATTTATTAATAATAAAATAAAAATAAAAGGCAAAACAAAACTACCCCGAAGGGGAAAACATGAATACAAAGGCAAAAACAAACTTGACAGGGCTGGCAGGACTGGCAGGACAAGACAGGAAACTAGCAACGACGAACTGACAAAGGACTGAAAACATGAGGGGGATTATAAAGCAAAAAAGTAAATTGAAACACAGGTGAACACAATTAACTAAATATGGGTTAACAAGGAGGGTGGGACTAGACAATAGACGGGAGAGCGCATGACACAGAGAGACAATACAAGCCATGCGCTCACATAACACAACACTGAAGCACACGACAAAAGCACGTGACCAATGTAAACACCGAGCCATGTGCTTTGACAAAAGACGCAAGACACGAGCACACGATGAATGAAAACACTCACCATGCGCTCACATATGCAGCATGCATGCTTCATCCCAGCGCCGACCAAAACCGAAACCAACAAGACTGAGACGCTGGGAATGAAACACCATGCTGCTGACAGACGAAAACACAAACACGAGTACAAGAGCGCACGCGTCTGAGGGACGCAGAGCGCGCGCGCGGCCGTGTCAAGCAGAAGCGCGCACACTCTGCGTACACCCACGACGGCGCGCGCGCACACAGAGACAGAAACAGGACCGGACATGGGTAGTGTCAGAGCTCTGCCACCAAAACAAGAATTTACAAAGACCAGAGTGGCAGAACCCTGACACTAGCCCCCCCCAAAAGGGACGCCACCTGGCGTCCCTAAAGGGAACATCCAACAAGGTACAAGACAGACAAGAAAACAAAACAGGCAACATCAACAGACACAAGACAGGGGGGTGAACAGGCAAGACGACATGAAGGGAGGGAGGGAGGGAAGCCAAGCCAGACCCAACAAGACAAACAAGGGAGGGATGGGAGGGCAAGACCAGGGAGGATCAGGAGGGACAGTCCAGGGTGGATTCAGTGGGTCGGGGGCCCCGGCAGGGAGCCAAGGTGGAGCCGGAGGGTCCGTCCAGGGTGCAGGGAGGGAACACCAGGGAGGAGCAGGAGGGACGACCCAGGGAGAGTCTATCAGGGGAGACAAGGCAGGAGGTCGGTGGGGAGCCGGCTGGGCTGGAGACCAGAGGGGAGCCGGCAGGGCTGGAGACCAGAGGGGAGCCGGCAGGGCTGGAGACCAGAGGGGAGCCGGCAGGGCTGGAGACCAGAGGGGAGCCGGCAGGGCTGGAGACCAGAGGGGAGCCGGCAGGGCTGGAGACCAGAGGGGAGCCGGCAGGGCAAGGCGTCGGGCTGGGACCGGCAGGACGAGACGTCTGGATGGGGCCGGCAGGGCAGGGCGCCGAGCTGGGGCTAGCTGGGCGAGACGTCTGGGTGGCGCCGGCAGGGCGAGACGTCTGGGTGGCGCCGGCAGGGCGAGACGTCTGGGTGGCGCCGGCAGGGCGAGACGTCTGGGTGGCGCCGGCAGAGCAAGGAGCCGGGCTGGGGCCGGCTGGGCGAGACGTCTGAGTGGCGCCGGCAGGGCGAGACGTCTGGGTGGCGCCGGCAGGGCAAGACGTCTGGGTGGCGCCGGCAGGGCAAGGAGCCGGGCTGGGGCCGGCTGGGCAAGGCGTCTGGGTGGCGCCGGCAGGGCAAGGCGTCTGGGTGGCGCCGGCAGGGCAAGGCGTCTGGGTGGCGCCGGCAGGGCAAGGCGTCTGGGTGGCGCCGGCAGGGCAAGGAGCCGTGCTGGGGCCGGCTGGGCAAGGCGTCTGGGTGGCGCCGGCAGGGCAAGGCGTCTGGGTGGCGCCGGCAGGGCAAGGCGTCTGGGTGGCGCCGGCAGGGCAAGGAGCCGGGCTGGTGCCGGCAGGGCTAGACGTCTGGGTGGTGCCGGCAGGGCAAGGAGCCGGGCTGAAGCCGGCAGGACAAGACGTCTGGATGGCGCCGGCAGGGCAAGGAGCCGGACTGGGACCGGCACTGAGCTGCGCTCTGGGGCTGGAGCCGACACTGGAGGGCGCTCTGGGGCTGGAGCCGACACTGGAGGGCGCTCTGGGGCTGGAGCCGACACTGGAGGGCGCTCTGGGGCTGGAGCCGACACTGGAGGGCGCTCTGGGGCTGGAGCCGACACTGGAGGGCGCTCAGGGGCTGGAGCCGACACTGGAGGGCGCTCAGGGGCTGGAGCCAGTATGGTGGAGGAGCCCTTTCTCCTCCTACGCTTCCTTATTTTTGGTGGCGGGAAGCTGGCCACCTCTTCAGACACTGCTGGGCACTCCACTACCTCTGAAAGTGTTGCAGTGTCTGTTTCGGGCACCTCGAGGGATGTTGCTGCCGCCAGGGTGGTTGCTGGATGGGCTGCAGTGGGTTCAGTCACCTCTAGGTGGGTGACAGGTGAGGGCCCGTTCTTCCTCCTCCGTTGGTGGGTCATCGGAGGACTGGGGATTTGGCAGTCTGTGAGCGGGATTGGCGGTGGGCCAAGGGGAGGCAGGCCACCGTCTCCCTGGCTGTGGTACAAATAGCTCACAAACTGCCAGAATGACAGTATCCCCAGCATCCCCATCTCCCAGGCCTGAAGGGGGCTGTTGAGTCCAGCATTGAAAGCCTCCTTCAGTGCTGTGGTGGTAAACTCAAGCCCCTCTGCTGCGTAGACAAACTGGTAGGCAAACTCCTTGACTGAAGATTCCCCTTGATGAAGACCAAAGAGTTTGCCCAAACGTTCCTTCTGCTGGCATGCAGAGGGACGTGAACTGGGAGATGGGAAAAGGAAGATACCCATATTTCTGCTGAGTCCTCTGTTATGGTCAGTTCGTACTGTCACGGTTGGTGAGGGGAAAAGGAGCGAGGACTCAAGTGCAAAGAAACAATGGGTATTTATTAATAATAAAATAAAAATAAAAGGCAAAACAAAACTACCCCGAAGGGGAAAACATGAATACAAAGGCAAAAACAAACTTGACAGGGCTGGCAGGACTGGCAGGACAAGACAGGAAACTAGCAACGACGAACTGACAAAGGACTGAAAACATGAGGGGGATTATAAAGCAAAAAAGTAAATTGAAACACAGGTGAACACAATTAACTAAATATGGGTTAACAAGGAGGGTGGGACTAGACAATAGACGGGAGAGCGCATGACACAGAGAGACAATACAAGCCATGCGCTCACATAACACAACACTGAAGCACACGACAAAAGCACGTGACCAATGTAAACACCGAGCCATGTGCTTTGACAAAAGACGCAAGACACGAGCACACGATGAATGAAAACACTCACCATGCGCTCACATATGCAGCATGCATGCTTCATCCCAGCGCCGACCAAAACCGAAACCAACAAGACTGAGACGCTGGGAATGAAACACCATGCTGCTGACAGACGAAAACACAAACACGAGTACAAGAGCGCACGCGTCTGAGGGACGCAGAGCGCGCGCGCGGCCGCGTCAAGCAGAAGCGCGCACACTCTGCGTACACCCACGACGGCGCGCGCGCACACAGAGACAGAAACAGGACCGGACATGGGTAGTGTCAGAGCTCTGCCACCAAAACAAGAATTTACAAAGACCAGAGTGGCAGAACCCTGACAAATTATTTATTTACATTTTACAAACTGCCCTTCAAACAAATTTTTTTTTACACACTAGAGCAGGGGTGTCAAACTTAATTCCTGGAGGGCCGAAGCCCTGCACAGTTTAGTTCCAACTCTGCTCCAACACACTTACCTGTAGGTTTCAAACAAGCCTGAAGGACTCAATTAGTTTGATCAGATGTGTTTAATTAGGATTGGAACTAAACTGTGCAGAGCTGCGGCCCTTTTGGAACTGAGTTTGACACCTGTGCTCTAGAGCAGGGGTTCCCAAACTTTTCAGCCAGCGATCCCCAAAATAACAATGTCAGTGACTCGCGACCCCCATTTTTCAAAATGGTTATACTGTAAATATATAAACGATGCAGACACAACTGTAGCCCCATATAAACATGAGCATATTGAGAAGACATAAATGCAACATTTAATGTTTTTTTTTTTAGTCATTTATTAATTTAATTACATCTTAATATAAAAATTCAAAGCTGATGGCTGATTTTTGTTTGTATGTTTTTGTTTCTTTAACGCAACTATTAACTATCTTCTGTAGGTTATGAATAAAATGTTACTTCAAATAGTTTATGCAAATTTATTTGAATTTTAGAAATCACCAGGCGACCCCTTGTCATTTTCCCGCGACCCCCCAGGGGGTCCCACCCTCCACTTTGAGAACCACTGCTCTAGAGTGTAGAACTAAGAAAAAAAATACTTTAAACATTTTGTTCTCTAGCCAAATGAATAACACTAGAACACTAGAAGTCTGCCAATTACAGAAAAACCTAATGTACATATACAGTTGAAGTCAGAATTATTAGCCCCCCTGAATTACTAGCCCACCTAATTTCTATTTAATGAAGAGGAGTTTTTCAGCACATTTTTAAACATAATAGTTTTAATAACTCATTTCTAATAACTTATTTATTTTACCTTTGCCATGCTTACAATAAATACGAAATAAGAATCAGAAATATCAGTAGTTACCAAAAGATATTTGCGGTTTTCCATGTCATCCTCTTTTGCTATTTCCACATTCTCCGTCATCCACTCTCCACTTAGAGTTCCTCCCGATGTAGTTACAGTACGGGGATAAAATAATACAATCCCACAATCTAAATCAAACCCATGAAAAAAAGTTGAGCAGTTAGTCATGTCATGCCTCTACACCTTTCTTTTTGAGTTAACGTCTCTGATCAAATGATTTAGAATATATAAATTATTCATTAAAATGTCATCTTACCACCATTTTTCCAACCATTGATGGCCACAAGACATTGCCCACTCACAAAGGGATAGGTGAAAAGCTTGATATCACAGCTCACTGCTATGAGCAGAATAACAGCATGGGATACACTTCCAAAAGAAGTCACAACTACATCATCAGTGTATGGCTTTGAGGTTGCATCTATCCTGTTTACAGAAAGAGAGCGCATATGCTAAACTTTTAATTCCCTCTCAGAACTACAAATGCAGTTTTAGAGTTTCAAGAGTTCACACTTAGCTGATGATTGATTATAAAGCTTGTATGGCGTGCTGTCCTGGGAGAGAGCCCTGAGCTCATAAGAACCTCGAGCCCGGGGCTCCCTCGCATTTGCAGGGTAAGAGGGGAGTTGGAGCTCAGGTAGATCTCGAGAACTCCCCTGTTGTAGTAGCTAATAAACAGATAGTGATTGCTCTTAAGAGATAACTACTTACTAGGAGCATGTCTAGGGTGCCGATTTGGATTAGTCAATTAACCTAAGTTGCATGTTTTTGGATGGTGAAAGGAAACTGGGGAAGCGCGTGTCACCAAGGTACGAAACGTGACACACACACAGACACACAAACACGAATAATGTTTTCAAAAGGATAGTTTGTGAACCAGTTGGCATGAACCGTATCCCAGACCACCTCTTTCAGGCGGACTCAGGTATGATTCATGGGTGCGCACCTGAGTTCAGAAAACACGTTCACACTAGCTAAACATACCGTACTATGACGTCAAACGAACCCGGGTGCGGACCAGAAGTGCTAGAGTGAAAGCACCCTTAGGGCCCTATCATACACCCGGCGCAGTGTGGCGCAAGATGCGGCGCAATAGTCTTATGCTAGTTTCAGCTTGGGGCAAGAGTCAGTTTTGAGGCGTTGCGCTACGCTGTTTAAATAGCAAATGCATTAGCGCTCATTTGTGCGCTCATAGGCGTTCTGGTCTAAAAAGGAAGGCGTTCTGAGGCGGACCGCTGGCGCGTTGCTATTTTGAGAAACTATAATAGATTTTTCATTAGACCACCAAAACTAACCCGGTCTAAACTCCGGCGCAGAGTTGCGCCTCGCTTACGCACTGCTTAATACGCACAAGAGAGCAATAGGCAAATATCTTTACATATGAAAAAAATTTAATATTAAGGATATATATGATATAATAAGAATAAATATAGAATATAAATATGGATTAAAAAAGGATTAAAATATTACAAAACATATTATTTTCTAGCCTACATAAATATGAAAAATCACTGCTTTTCTGTCATCTTCATCTCGGGAGGCTTTTTCAGTTCATTCATAACAATTTGCTTTAGTATAATGTTATTATTATTAGCAGTATTATTTATTATACCCATATTTATATTTGTTTTTTTTTAAAAAGCTTAGATTTGCCCACCTGTCAGGTTTTAGACCATATGGGGCATGGCAGGTGTATTTGGAAATAACTCAGTATTTTGACCACACTTGGTCATTATTGTTCATTTATTTGTTTGCTAGAAATTAGAACTGAATTTAGAAATAGTTTTAAAACAAATCTTTGCGCTTAAAAAACGAGATTAATTATTTATAGGCTAATTGATGTCTGTGCGTAAAGGTTTCCCAAGAGTGAATGTGAAAGTAGTTCCATTATCTCTCATTCTCACGCAGTAGATGCTCTGTTAAACAGTTTTCTGTTAAAAACTGTTAACTGTTTGCTTGTGAAATGCTCATTTTTTCCACTTAGACTTACTTTGTGTCCTGTAAATAGCGAATGCGCTCTTGGCGCGACGCAGCTGGGTCTTAAAGGGAATGGGAGATGAGACTCTAATTGGTTTATTCTCAAAACACACCCATAACTCATTAAGAAAATAAACTCAACCCTTTTAGACCATGCGCCGCAGCGCAAAGCGGATTATCCCGTCCGTAAATTAGCAAAAATGCGTTCTGACACGCCCTGAAAGCGTTTGCGCCCTGCGTTTTGCGCTCTGCGCATGGACCGTCAAAATAGTGCCCTTAGTCTCTTAAAATCTCAGAAGCCACAAATAGCAGCAGCAGCTTCACTTGTTACTAAAATGTTTGAACTAATTTCAGTCTACAAAAGTCCTTACACATTTACTGAAAAATAGTAAACATTATTGTTACAGATTTGCAGAAAATGTCATTTTCTTCTGATATGTTTATCATGTGCTATACATTTTTTTAAAACACCAGTAATAGGAAATACTAAACTAACTCTTTAAACTTAGTCTAGTTATGAATAACATAATAACTAATGACAACAGACAAAGCAGATTTCTAGAGAATTCATCCATTTTAATTTTTGTCATTTAAAAACATGCAAATGAAGACTCGAATATTATCATACCATGTTTTACTGAAATGGCATATTAGCAAGGCAACCATGTTGATTCAAATGGAAGCATTGGCTTATGAGTTGTCTGAATGTTCATTTACTTTATAGAATGGGATGAATTTTTCCCTCCACAAATCTAAAAACATTATTTTGCTCACTCTTAATAATGACTAGATACAAAAACACAAATTTATTGTGGTTAAATGTTTTCGGTTGCTTAAATGTTATGTGAAATGAAAAAATTAAGAACAGCCCACCAATTAAATTAAAAAGGTAACAAGGTGTTGTCTAGGGTCAAGAGTAAAGAAAAAAAAAACATTATGGTGAAGAAATAATCTTACCACATTAGACCACTTTACCCATTCATAGCCTACAATAAAACTACAATAGCCTACTAAAATTCTGAATTCACTTACGCATTATCCAAAGCTAGCCCAGGAGTCCAGATTTTGTCAGCTGGTAACATAATTGCTTCAGCATATGATGTTTTTTTTGTCCACATTAGACTGAAGTCAGACCACCCCTATAGACAGTAAATAGACTGTTATAAATAAATAGTACATCCTTCCTGCTGTAAAATCAATCCCTTTGAGCATTCATTTAGGAAATCATTCATTGTGAATTCTGATATTTGGAATATCGAATTTCTCTGCACATGTCAGGTTTATGTGAAGATCATTTGGATGCAGTGACATTTGACATGGTTTTGTAACCCTAAATCCAAAACAATCAGGTTAAATACTGTGCCAAAAACCTGGACAGAGAAACATTGCTTTCATTACCTATACCAAGGTCAACATCTTCACCAACCATAAACATACCCTTTACAGTAATCGACAGGAATTAACCTACTTGGCTTGTGAATTCCTCTCACATGGTATGAGTCATGATCATAGCAGCATCAATGATTTCTACTTCACTTTTCCCAATGTGACCATGTATGCCTGCCTTTAGAACAGGGCTGTCCAAACTCGGCCCTGGAGGGCTGGGGCCTCATGTACGAAGACTTGCGTTGAAATCATACTAAAACATTGCGTACGCGGTAAAAAATTCAGATGTATGAAACACTGCGTACGCCGAATCCCACGCATAATCTCTTTGTACATCCGAATGAACGTGAAACTGAGCGCAACATGCACGAGCGCAAAACCCCTCCCTGCCTCCTCCCCCGTATGAATATGCTAATGACTCTACTTTGGCAAAACCCAACGAAAAAACAATGGCAAAAGCAAGCAAAAAGAGAAACTTTGAACAGAATGTGATTTGGAGGTGCTTTTGAACACCCCTGCTTTAGAAGGTCAGGATTGCTGAAGCTGAGCCAACAAACACAAAAATAGTCAAATAAAAAAAGTTGATCTACTCACCATGTTTACCTTGACACGGCAACTCATCTGCTGTTCTTTTGTATCCTTAACACAGTGACAAATGGAATAAGAATTAAGATTCGAGGTAAGATTTAGGTCAAATCCGTATTAAAGAGCCCCTATTATTGGTTTTTGAGAATGACCTTCCATGTAGTTTGTAACACAGCTCTAAGTGAAGTGAAATATCCAGCTAAGGCTTAAATCTGAAAGTGCACAGTGTTTAAAACTATTGATTCATCTATAAAAGAGTCCACTCATAGTGCTTCAAATGAATCATCTTGATAACGAGTTTTTAGCCGTTTCGGCATGACGTCGATATGAAACTGAAGCTGCGGTCACACTGGGCTTTTCCTCCCATATACTTTTATTCATACGCACGTGAATGCGTCAGACCAAAAACGTGGGGTCATGCGTCAAATTTCGCAGGTTGCTGCAGTGCAAAGTTCAAGCTTGGTGAACTCTGACCTGCGAAATCGCATCACTTGACTCCGTGAGACCAATCGAGGATCATAACATGACCTCTCAGGACAGAAATTTAAAACATGGAGCAAATCGCTTGCTTTTTTAAATGTCTAATAAGCTTGTTTAATCCCGCCCCTTTTCGCAGCGCCGTACAACAGAATTTCGCACACATAAACTCTAGTGTGCCCGCAGCTTTAAGCCCCGTCCAATTGTTGCGCACACAAAACCAGGAAAATTGAAACCTGCAGCCCCACCCACAAACACTGTAGCAGACCCAGGTTAAATCAAGTCATGAAGCTGCTATGCTCAGCTGGATATTATTGGAAGTGTGAGGGGAAAGTTTGTGTTATTTTCTCTACCCAAACATGAAACTGTGAGAGGGTCAGTGGTTGAGGTTTTAGCATGCACATTATGTATTTATTTGTGTTTTGTTACTTGTAACCGCTTGTACTTTATCTGGTAACTCTTATATTCCCATATCCTGTCTAAAGCCACGTTGAAAACGTGACACGTGCTGCTTTGTTTATGGATTTAAATGCATTTGTGAGCTCGCATTCCGCTGCCGTTTGTCGTTGCTATGGCCCCCGTCAGCTGTTCATACACATGTGCGGCGGTCAAGGTTCAAAATAGTTCAGCTTTTGCAAAAGTGTGGAATAATACTGAATGTTTGTCATGGTTAAGAATAGAGCAGTATGCTGGTGTTTAACTGCACTGCTTTAATGCACTCCTGCATTGGGCTCAAACACATACCTACCACACATTTGTCCCTGAAAATCTGGGAGACCAGGGGTGTTAGGTTTAGGGGTGAGTTTCCTGAATAACACTGTTGAGAACCGGGTACTGTGTACTGTGGTGTTAGTAACTACTATGAATCGTGTTTCGGGCGGCCGCTGCAATCGGATCCTATACCAATACTGACGACCCAGGGAATTTACAGACAATACCAAAATGCTGAGGACCGGGGTGGTGGTTGAAATTACGAGAGTTTTTCAGGATAAATAACAAAACGGGAGGGTGTCGGGAGATGGGTCTGAAATACGAAGGACTCCCCGTAAAAACATGAGTGTTGGCAGGTATGCTGACACATACACCATGCACTCTGACTACTTCAATATTGTTGATAAGCCTTGGTAGCCATTTCACTCTGTCTCACGATGAACGCTGTCTACCAATCGCAACAGGCTGCCATCGCTTCAATCGGCGCAGATAATCTTCGCACTAAGGAGGGGTTTGGGAACAAATTAATCGCTGTACGAATCTTATGGGAGTTGCTGGGATAATTAGGTAAAAATAAATGCATATTATAAGAAACTGAAAGTGTTTTTTGACCTTGCATGCATATCAGTCTGTTGTTGGAGACCAAAATATGACCCTTTTTAATGTATAATATGGGCTCTTTAATATAATAACAATGATAAGTAAAACCTTTTTTGTTTGGCAAACTGGAACAAAAATACACAGTAATTTTTTACACCATTTGCATTTATAGAACTACACTCTACTTCTACTATATTATATAATAATATATAATATAATGTTAAAATTTGCAGCCTAAAAACGTTAGAATTTTAGGTCACACTTTGCAGATTTATTTAGAGTTATTAATTGCTTAAAGGACTTTTCTCCTTAATTGCAGCTTTAAGATTTGTTTTGTTATTTTTAACTACAAAGACAAAGAGAGACAAAAAATATATATATATATTGTACTTACAAAAGACAATGTCTCATATTCCATTGAAGCAACTGTTACTAGAACAGAACATGTGTCCTGCGGTGCAATTTTCATATTCTTAGCAAGTAAGTCATTAGCCAGACATCGATAGCTACCTTCACACCGGTCTGTCAACACTGTTTGACCAGAAAAAATGACAAACACATTGTAATCTTAATTACTATTATGTGAACGGTAACATTCTAACACACTACATAACACCACATAACTACGTAAAATTACATTAGAGAACATTCAGTAAAGCTGGAGAAATAGTTTACCAATCGGACTTGAACGCATGAGGAGCAACAAAGAGATCATGTGTTGAAGAAACATTTCAGTATCTACAAATACACACACAAAAGCTGTTCTTAAAATACATGTAAAAGTAGCATATCTCCATAAACATTAAAGAAATTCAACAACTTTACCTTTACTAGTCAACTCGAAAAACAAAAAGTGAATTTCAGCTGTCACCTTTGTAGTTAATAAGATCAAGAATCAGTGGGCTTTTTAAATGCTGTGAGCTCTTTGAATTTTACGTCATATTTACGGTATTACTACAAACAAAACAGATCCAGTTCATATTATTTAATTTACTTTTGGAGATTTTAATGAGCTTCCATACGGGCTTCAAGACAATAAGAACAAAAGCAGTTTCCAGTCCAGTGTCAACAACCTTCAGGCGTTCGTTTGCCTCACAACCAAACCAAATAGCATGATAAAGGACGTACGGAACATTCAAATTATTATATATTGATATGATAACATCGTACAGTTGCCTCAAGACAGCTGTACAAACTCTGATGGTGATGACACTTTTGATGGCCAAAAAGTTGCCCTATGCGAAATTTTACTGTGGTGTCCCCACAGGGGAACAAAAGCACACAATTTATTTATGCTTAAATATTCATGGGGCAGCATGGTGCCCTACAGAAAAATCCGGCTTAAACCAGCCTAGGCTGGTTGGCTGGTTTTAGCTGGTTGACCAGCCTGGTTTTAGAGGGGTTTTGGTCATTTCCAGGCTGGTTTTCTGGAGATGACCAGCTAAAACCAGCTTGACCAGTCTAGCCAGACTGTGAGTCCAGCCAAAACCAGCTATGTCCAGCTTAAACCAGGCTGGTCAAGCTGGTTTTAGCTGGATTTAGATGGTCATTTTTCAGCCTGACCAGCTAAGACCAGGCTGGAAATGGCAGGAAACGAGCCTGGAAATGGCCAAAACCCCTCTAAAACCAGGCTGGTCAACCAGCTAAAACCAGCCAACCAGCCTAGGCTGGTTTAAGCTGGATTTTTCAGCAGGGTGGCGCAAGAAGGTCACTGGTCTTTTGCAGAAGCATTTCTAATTTTAAACATTTACAAAAGGGAAGGTATAAAACCCTCTCTGCACCTGTAAAGCAGGACGGTCCTGTGTCCGTACCTGTGCAGCTGCTGGTGCCTCTGGAGCAGTGCTGGATCATGCCGCCGCCTCTTTTTTTATGACAAATTTTAGCATTGAACCTCCATGTACAATACAGATACGCATTTCTTCAGTTTGTGTTGTGATCATTTTAAAACACGAAAGCGAGGCTGCGGTGGAAAGAACCCCGGAAGTATATAATCAGCATTGTAAACATTGCAACGACATGCTGTGTACTACAAACCTCCAGCTGTTGCCGTGAATTCATGTGTAAACATAACTTTAATATATTTCAGTTCAGTTTATTTTAACATTTAAAAGCATATTAGGCATCAAACAACATTACAATCTCTTTAATGTCTTTATGCTTAAGTGTCCTCCGAGGCTTCAGATCATGACAGCATGTAAACACCGTGGGGACGCTTCTCTGCTTCAGCCAATGCAACCTGGTGAGCGATAAAACAATACAGTCCTTTGTAGCACATCCTCGTGCTGTCTGTAATAGTGTTGTCCCGATACTGAACTTTTAAAAACGTCCATTTCCCGCTAACAATTAAACGCCGTTGAGCGCGTTCATAAACGCCGATATATGCTCAACAGAAATGACTGTGATTGGCTGTGAAGGCAATCAGTATACCGCTCTTTACAGATAGAAGAACATTGTAGCGTTTTAAAGCTGTGAAGATCAGTGTATTTATCAGTGGATCGCTCGTCCGTGTTTGCACTCGGTAAATATCGGTGAAGTTCAGTGAATTCTGATGACCTTCGCGGCCAATCACAGTCATTTCTGTTGAGCACGTGAACACAATGGCAAATCAGCGCTTTTTAAGAACGCCATCAACAGTGCCTTAAATGTTAACGAGAAATGGATGTTTTTAAATTTCAGCACCCAAATTTTGTATAGTGACAACTCTAATGTAGTGAAAGAATCAGTTCATTAACTTAAGTTTGATAAAAGGCATCTAAACCGTGTGTTTGGGGGAAAAATAATGTTAGCTAACTAATGTCATTTCCCTTAACTTCCCTTAAGTCCAATATCCCTTTTTATTTTTACTTTTCATTCAGAACGGACCTCGGACTCGGAAGGCGGTGACATTATACATTTCTGTCTCTTCACTGATAAGATATACAGCCAGGTACACAACATTCCTCTGTGACTCAGGCGATACTTCCTGGTTTCGTCTCGATTTCACTGATTAAAATGGCAGCCGCGTGAAATCGCATGTGTTTTCTTAAATTGCAGCATGTTAAGCTCTTTTGGCCACCATTTAGACCTCTTATTTATTTATTTATTTATACATCATTTGTAAATAAAGATATTACAGTGGTAGCCTATAGAAAAATCCTTACATTTAGGTAAAAGTTGAACTCTGAGCTTCGAGATGTCATTCTGTGACAGCAAACAACTTACCAACTTTTTTAACTGGTATTTAAAGATATAGATTACAACTTTCAACGAAATATAATCGACAAATTCTATGTTAAAAAATGTATTAATTTTTCCTTGGATGGAATTAGCTCTCTTTCTCTCTTACCGTGTTTTAACACAGCCAGCAGAGGGCAGCAGAAGATTTACCACTCTCTCTAATCACCAGAGAAGAAGAAGACTCACAGTCAGACACTGGCTGTTTCTCAATATGCGTTCTTCAGCGGTCTTGCGTCCTCGTGTTCTCGTGAAACGTCATCATCAGCTGCCTAAGTTCAGTTCCAATACTCAAGACCGCAAGTACGGAGGACGCGTGAAACTTCCCGGATGTGTTCTTGATATCGAGGACGCACCGATGCAGACTTCAACAGCGAGCTCGCTCTGGAAGTCCCAGAAGTCATTGCGACTGGAGGTGGGAAGCGCAGCATTTTATTTAGATTTATTATTAAAGTTCAGAGATATTACTTATTTACCTCAGGAGTTTCCCTAAATGAAACGGTATGGGTAAACATTAACATGAACATCTTAATAAAGGAATAAACACATTAATTGTGTTTGTTTGATGAAATTTGTATTAAAATTTGTTTTATTTATATTGTGCAGAGTATATTTATAATGCTTTTATGCTAAGTATATATTTTGAAGAGGGGGGAAACAATAAATCGTTGTATGAAGGCTGTAATTTTTAAATAATTTCCATTTAAAACGCGTGAAGGTCATGTGACCATCAGGAAGAACGCAGCATCCCATTTCTCAAAGGACGCGTTCTCTGCCCTCGCGGTCTCCTGAGTTCGTTCTTCCGAGGACACCTGGCAAGACCGCACTCTACAAGAACGCAAGTCCATTCTCTGCGTTCTTGGAATTGAGAAACAGCCATAGGCATGCACTAAATTCCAGGGGTTTCATTACCACGACGTAAAATGGGCGTGGCTTGGTCGGCGTTTGGGAAACGCCCCCTTAAAGAAAAAAACAATACTGAGAGGTCACCGATCATGCGCAGTACATGTTCTTTTTTAGCGCGGTCATTTCAAACCGGATGATTATGGATAAAGAACCTACCGCGGTGGATAACGAAGGAAAAAAACAATCATACAGGTTATTTTTTGTTTTTGTTTTTATAATGTTATATTTTAAAGATTTCATTAGCAAAAACAGATGACCTCGTTTTACTCCGTTTTACTGTCTCTGGGCTTTTGTACTTCCATGGTAACGTAAACCAAGTAATAATGGTTGTGGTAAGATTAACCGTGTTTTTGTAGTTTAAAATATGGTATTCAGTCATGTTTAAACAAATAAATACCACATTTTTCTGTAATAAACCGTGGATAATTTTTCTTTCTCAATCTTAGTTAATTAACATAACTCATATTTATTTTCTATTTTTATTTAAAGTCATCATACACAAAACAACTGGGATCAGGACAGGTATCTGATGTCAACTAATATAAAAATGATCATACATGAAACACCTGGGATCAGGACAGGTATCTGATGTTAACTAATATAAAAGTGATCATACATGAAACCCCTGAGATCAGGACAGGTATCTGATGTTACTGTATATAAAAGTGATCATACATGAAACCCCTGAGATCAGGACAGGTATCTGATGTTACTGTATATAAAAGTGATCATGCATGAAACCCCTGGGATCAGGACAGGTATCTGATGTTACTGTATATAATATAAAAGTGATCATACATGAAACCCCTGAGATCAGGACAGGTATCTGATGTTACTGTATATAATATAAAAGTGATCATACATGAAACCCCTGAGATCAGGACAGGTATCTGATGTTACTGTATATAAAAGTGATCATACATGAAACCCCTGAGATCAGGACAGGTATCTGATGTTACTGTATATAAAAGTGATCATACATGAAACACCTGAGATCAGGACAGGTATCTGATGTTACTGTATATAATATAAAAGTGATCATACATGAAACACCTGAGATCAGGACAGGTATCTGATGTTAATGTATATAATATAAAAGTGATCATACATGAAACCCCTGGAATCAGGACAGGTATCTGATGTTAACTAATATAAAAGTGATCATACATGAAACCCCTGAGATCAGGACAGGTATCTGATGTTACTGTATATAAAAGTGATCATACATGAAACCCCTGAGATCAGGACAGGTATCTGATGTTACTGTATATAAAAGTGATCATACATGAAACCCCTGGGATCAGGACAGGTATCTGATGTTACTGTATATAAAAGTGATCATACATGAAACCCCTGAGATCAGGACAGGTATCTGATGTTACTGTATATAAAAGTGATCATACATGAAACCCCTGGGATCAGGACAGGTATCTGATGTTAATGTATATAATATAAAAGTGATCATGCATGAAACCCCTGGGATCAGGACAGGTATCTGATGTTAATGTATATAATATAAAAGTGATCATACATGAAACCCCTGGGATCAGGACAGGTATCTGATGTTACTGTATATAATATAAAAGTGATCATACATGAAACCCCTGGGATCAGGACAGGTATCTGATGTTACTGTATATAAAAGTGATCATACATGAAACCCCTGAGATCAGGACAGGTATCTGATGTTACTGTATATAATATAAAAGTGATCATACATGAAACCCCTGAGATCAGGACAGGTATCTGATGTTAATGTATATAATATAAAAGTGATCATACATGAAACCCCTGGGATCAGGACAGGTATCTGATGTTACTGTATATAATATAAAAGTGATCATACATGAAACCCCTGGGATCAGGACAGGTATCTGATGTTAATGTATATAAAAGTGATCATACATGAAACACCTGGGATCAGGACAGGTATCTGATGTTACTGTATATAAAAGTGATCATACATGAAACCCCTGGGATCAGGACAGGTATCTGATGTTAATGTATATAATATAAAAGTGATCATACATGAAACACCTGGGATCAGGACAGGTATCTGATGTTACTGTATATAATATAAAAGTGATCATACATGAAACCCCTGGGATCAGGACAGGTATCTGATGTTAATGTATATAATATAAAAGTGATCATACATGAAACACCTGGGATCAGGACAGGTATCTGATGTTACTGTATATAAAAGTGATCATACATGAGACCCCTGGGATCAGGACAGGTATCTGATGTTACTGTATATAAAAGTGATCATACATGAAACCCCTGAGATCAGGACAGGTATCTGATGTTACTGTATATAAAAGTGATCATACATGAGACCCCTGAGATCAGGACAGGTATCTGATGTTACTGTATATAAAAGTGATCATACATGAGACCCCTGGGATCAGGACAGGTATCTGATGTTAACTAATATAAAAGTGATCATACATGAAACCCCTGAGATCAGGACAGGTATCTGATGTTACTGTTTATGATATATAAAGTATTTGACACAAAAGCCCTGGGATCGGGACAGGTATCTTAAGTTATAACAGTATTAATGTAATCTGAGAGGTAACTTAAGTTAATTTGTTTAATATAACATACACTGATTTCACATGAAACACCTGATCAGGACAGCTATTTTAAAGTACTGCATATAAAAGGCATTGGACACAAAACCCCTGCGAATACGTACAGGTATTTGAATCAAACGGCTGTTTTCACAATCTGCGCATGATCCGTGACCTATGCAAATTCACATATAGGCCACGCCCACTGGATGACGTAATAGCGGTTACGCTGTACTGAAACCCCTGGAAAACTGCTGGTGTGTTTTGATTACTTGTGAGCAAACATTTCAAACTCAAAAGCAGAAGAAAATGAATTTTTGATAACTATAAAAAAATCATATATTGGCTAGATGAGGAAAACGGATAAGTGAACTCTGTAATAATAGCAGCAGTGTTTAAAATCAGAGCAAAATGAGCCGAAAAAGAGCTCTGATTGCGGACACTTTCTGTTTGAAGAGACGCAGATGTGCAGCTGACAGTTTAACGGGAGAGACTCACGGTAAGACTCGTAATTCACATTTATCCTCATACATTTGGGGACTGAAAGGACATAAATTAATGCATTGTTTTCAATATGTTTTTGTGATAATCTTGCTTCAACTAACATCAAACTAAATCTTGAAACTGAAATATCTTTACTAATCAAATAAACTCAAAATATCAATGTTATGACAAATAATAAATAATGTAGTTAATACACCTTGTTAAAAACGAGTTTCTCTATTGGTATAAAAATGAACCATGGATTTACAACATAAAAAAACATGGTTTATGCAGTCAATCAAGGGCCATATATACTTGCAAAATAAAAGGAAGTTTTGCAAACAAAAGTAAATTATTGATTAATAAAGAAAAAGCAATGCAAATCTCCAATAATCGCAAAGAGAAAATTAATTCCTGGGGGAAAAAATCTAACAAAAATAAAGAACTGCAAAGGGAAAATTAAGTTTAGAGAAATAAAAATTAAATTTGCTAACAAAAAAAAAAAACTTGCAAATAAAATCAAGCAGTAATAAAAACTAAAATATTTGCAATTAATAATAAAAAAAACTTTCTATATTTGCAAAACATTTTATAGCATCGCCTATACAAAACCAAACGTTACAAGGAGACTTGGGCCCAGACCTAGTGGGCTGTAAGACCACCTTGTTGATACTGTGTATCCAGGTGATGACATCGCCTTAATGGAGGCAGGTGGGCGCTAGAGCAGGGATGTCAAACTTTATTCCTGGAGGGCCGCAGCCCTGCACAGTTTAGTTCCAACTCTAATTAAACGCACCCGATCAAACTAATTGAGTCCTTCAGGCTTGTTTGAAACCTACAGGTAAGTGTGTCGGAGCAGGGTTGGAACTAAACTGCGCAGGGCTGCGGCCCTCCTGGAATTACGTTTGACATCCCTGGGCTAGAGGATGACACTGGAGTGGATTTTCACTCCTGTCCCATCCCACTCCCACAGAAAGAAATCTTGTACCGTCCACTCACAGACCCATGTTTAAAGAATAAGTGAAGTGCAAAGTGAAGAGCGGGGCGCAGTATTAAATACAACGTGTGATTTTTCAGGGTTTTTTAATTTTAATAAATTTGCAACAATTTCAAAGAATCAAAAAAAAAATGAAAATTACATTGTCATTATGGGGTAATGTGTGTAGAATTTTGAGGAAATAAATGAATTTAACCCATTTCGGAATAAAGCTGTAGCATTTGAAAAATGTGGAAAGTGAAGCACTATGAATACTTTCCCGATGTACTGTATGAATTGGTGGGACAAAAAAATGGTGATTCTTTGTGTAACGATTCTCAAAAGTTAAGAATCGATTTTGTTTTCAAATTAGATGACAATGAGGCAAGCTTGCGCAGACACAAGCTCTAAATTGAAAAATTATAATAGTTAAATTCTTTAAAATAGTTTCAATTATTGTTTAAAAAATAATTGTAAGCCGGTGTGCTTGAAATGTTACATGCAGTTTGCTATTTTAAATAGATGAATTTTGATATATTTAGAGCTTTGGGTGTTGCCACCAAAAAAAACTATAATGTACTTTTTAATCTTTTAAAACCTATTTTAAGGTCAAAATTATTAGCCTCTTTCAGCATTTTTTTTCTGATAGTCTACAGAACAGCCCATCATTATACAATAACTTGCCTAATTACTCTATTCACCTTATTCTCAGCTGTTGAGCGGGCGCTGACATTTGAATCTTTTTGTCTCGCGACTTCCGGTCACATTCACTTTCATTCATTTTTTGACGTTAACAACTGCTCGTTACGCTGCTTGATGTTGCAATTTAATATTTTCTTATTATATTATGCTACTTGGTCTGTGTAGTCATGCAAACATTTGTTTGTTGAGCAAGTAGTTTGGCCATTTTCTGCCGTTTATTATTCCTAGTCATTTCTCCCATAGGCGACTGAATCGGAAGTTCTAAGACAATCGCGAAAACAGGCGCACTTCCGCATTTTAGAATAAGGTCAATATCTTGCCTAGTTAACCTAATTGACCCAATTAAGCCTTTAAATGTCAAAGTAAGCTGTATAGAAGTGTCTTGAAAAATATCTAGTCAAATATTATTTATATATATATATATATATATATATATATATATATATATATATATATATATATATATATATATATTACTTTGTTTTTTATTATTGCTTTTTCTAATCTGGTGTTTTAATTTTTCTTTCAGAGCTTGTTCATTTGTTCATGATCCTTTGACAAAATAAATAATTTGAAACATTCTAATCATTAAACACAAGTAGTAACACTAATTCTAGTTAGAATGTAAAGAGATAAATGCAAAATGGGAAAAAATTGGTTAAGACTTCCGACTCTATTGATTAGGCATGTCATTGGACAACAGTAGTTCGTTTTGTAGCCAATCCGCTTGTTAAGTGTGACGTCACGCGAATCGGCTTCCGGGTCCAAACGCTCTATTCAGCTGTATGGGGAGACTCATGAAATGGTAATAATAAACATTTACAAAGCGATTTAATACTCTCGATAATCACGATCGCAGTATATATGTCCATGCCTAATATCCAATGGCCAGAAAGTGATTAATTTTTTTATAAATTGTTAAAATTTGTTAAATTTACTTTAATGTGTGATATAAATAAAAAGTGATCATAAACAAATAATTTCTCAACTCAAATGAGTGGCGGCTTGGACCTGCAAACAGTATTACATATGTCACAAACACGTCACCACTTAACAAGCTGATAGGGGGAAAAGCCTTAATACTGTTGACCTTGGCAGGTTTTTTTAATCTACCCAAATGAAAAGAAATAAGACTTTTTTCCCCAGAAAAGAGAAACGATGCACTTGTGTCTGATGTTTATTCTTCAGACGGAGCCACTGATATTCGCTCAAGCATACAGTATTTGATGACGCTGTTTTCACGCAAACTTTTCAACGACACACTTCCTCCAGTGGTCCTGAAACACCAGCTGTACAGTTTACACACTGACAAAACCTCAGTGGACAAGCATGTGGTAAGACCATAGTGTTACCTATAAAACATATTGATTTAAGCCAGGGGTGCTGGTGTCCTGCAGATTTTAGCTCTAACTTGCATCAGAAGTCCTGCACGGATGTTTCCAGAAAGCCCAGTCAGAGCTTGATTAGCTAGCCCAGGTGTGTCTGATTGGGGTTGTAGCTAAACTTTGCAGGATACTGGCCTTCCAGCACAAAGTTTGGGGAACCCTGATCTAAGCAAATTGTGGAAAGCTTGACTGTGTCGATTTCTCCATATGCTCAGAATGATTTGCGTGAAAACGGCGAGCTGCTGATGTTCCAGCTGGGCTTCGACTCGGAGGCCTTCGCTTTGGTGTTTGCTGAGGATTACAGAGCCAAAGTCCTTCAAGAGGAAGCTGGAAGAAAAACCCTGGGAACCGCTGAGAAGTTTCTGGATAAGCTCATTCCCGGCTGCTCCGATTTAAGTTTCAACAAAGACAAAATGCTGAAAGAGTTCCTCTTCTCCGACTCTGAGATCACGTAAGGGAAATGACACATTTTTGGGGGGCTGACCAATATGACAGCTTATTAATGACTTACAAGTATTCTCATATCCTGATAAAGATGTTATGTATCACAAAATAATAGTGTTTTTGAAGCGCCGTTTACTCAAGCAATGAATGCATGCAATACATGGACACCAATACTCAGATTTTAATATCATTAAGACAATACTCTGATTAAGAGTCTACCATGTAAACAGCGATTTTTGAGTACCATAATTCGACTGAAGTCCATATATATATATATATATATATATATATATATATATATATATATATATAGTAAGGGTGTCACGATTTCGATTTTTAATCGAAATCGATCGAAATTTATGCTTAACTTTGATTATCGAATCAAAAAATAGAATCGTCGATGCTGCCACGCCCCCATGTCACGTTAGCTTGGCTTGCCAAGCGGGAAACAAACAGGCTTGTTGAAGTGCTTGTTGAACTGCAGAAGCAGGAGACCCGTCGACAGAGCTTAAACCCTCTCCTCTTTCAATGAAGTCGCCAGTGTGGAAGTATTTTGGATTTCCAGTGAGTTATGTTGACAACGTTCGTGTTGTCGACGAAAAAAACACAGTTTGCAAGCTCTGCTATGTACGTATTATGGTTGGGATGATAGACGATGGGCGCATCGCGATCCTCCGCCCCGCACCCGTTGCAAATCCGCTCGTGAAAAGTACACACTCAGGCCCTGTTTACACTGTCTTTGTTTTTAAATGGCATTTTAGAACGACAACGATCCACATCCACACTGGCGTGTAGCGTTTCTGAGCAGCCCTCCTTCCTCTCTACCGCTGAAAACGCACATCACGTGACCACACACACTCATTCACACACAGACACAGACGCACACACATTGTCATGCGCTCGAGACAGCAAGTCAAGGCAGTCAGCGGGTCAGTAGACTGCTTCCATCTTTTACTTTCACACAAGTACTTAGTCATTTTAGCGAACACCTCAGATACTGTTGGCTGGTTCCTGTTGGTTGTGCACCTTTTTTATCGACGCCATTCTAACGACACAGATCACTGCCTTTTCACGAGTCCTGCAGAAAAAAGTGATTGAGAGGTGGTAATTATGTGTGTATCTTGCCTTTTTTCATTTACTGTATGATTTGTTTATGGGTAAAACAAAGACCATGCAGGTCAGGTAGTTTAAACGGTAGGCTACTTATAATTAATTCGTTATTAATTAATTATTTATTCATAATCGAATCGAATCGTGACTTTAGAATCGAAAATGTAATCGAATCGAGGATTTGGAGGATCGTGACACCCTTAATATATATATACATATATATATATAGTGATTTTCAAAAGTACTGCACTGCATTTGTAAACGCTTATTATTACCATTTGCTGAGTGTCTCCATACAGTTTCATATAGTGCTTTTAAGCCACTTCGCTTGACGTCACACTTAAGCGGATACCATATAATCCACATGAACCATGCAAGTTCACTCAGATTGCCCCCAGTGGTGAATGATTGAATTATCTTAACCCAAGATTCATTTTACACGTCTTTAGGTGTTTTAATGAGACATTTGCAAAATTAAAAGAATTAATATTAGTTAATAGTTTCTTGTTGTCCTGCTTAGCGTAGCCCACTATGGAACAAATGATTTAAGCCTTGAAAATTGGAAAAAGCGTTGTTTCTTAATCACTAAGATACAGTTGAAGTCAGAATTTTTAGCCCCCTGAATTATTAGCACCCCTGTTTATTTTTTCCCCAATTTCTGTTAACGGAGAAAATATTTTTTTCAACACATTTCTAATCATAATAGTTGTAATAACTCATTTCTAATAACTGATTTATTTTATCTTTGCCATGATAACAGTAAGTAATATTTGACTAAATATTTTTTAAGACACTTCTATACAGCTTAAAGTGACATTTAAAGGCTTAACTAGGTTAATAAGGTTAACTAGGCAGGTTAGAGTAATTAGGCAAGTTATTGTATAACGATGGGTTGTTCTGTAGACTATCAGGAAAAATATAGCTTTAGGGGCTAATAACTGACCTTAAAATGTTTTTTAAAAAATTAAAAACTGCTTTTATTCTAGCCGAAATAAAACAAATCCGTTTTTTTCCATAAGAAAAAATATTATCAGACATACTGTGAAAATTTTCTTGCTCTGTTAAACATCATTTGGGAAATATTTAAAAAAGAAGAAAAAATTGAAGGGGGGGGGGGTCTAATCATTCTGACTTCAACTGTATAGTATCTTTTAATATTCTATATATTGACCACATGGAAAGGACAATTGTTACATTTGACAGTATATACTCAAAAATTTACTCATTCATATGTGCATATTTATCTCAGGTTATTCAGAACTTCGGGGCAGATGTTTGATGTAAAGTCTAATATATATACCAGTGAAATCTAAAATGTTTTTTTAAAAATTAATAATTACAGGCCCAACATAAAATATTGCTAAATAAATTGCTAAATGCTATTATTATACACAGTATCAACAAGGTGGTCTTACTATTATTCGTATTCATGTTAGCATCTTCATGGTGGAGTGTAAGATTGGACTCTTCCAAAGGATATAACACTAGAGACTGGGGCTGTTTCTCAATTCCAAGAACACAAAGAACGGACTTGTGTTCTTGTGGAGACGGTCTTGCCAGGTGTGGTCGGAAGAACGAACTCAGGAGACCGCGAGGGCAGAGAACACGTCCTTTGAGAAATGGGATGCTGCGTTCTTCCTGATGGTCACGTGACCTTCACGCGTTTTAAATAGTAAATTATTTAAACATTACAGCACTCGTACAATGATTTATTGTTTCCCCCCTCTTCAAAATATATACTTTGCATAAAAACATTATAAATATACAACACACAATATAAATAAAACACATTTTAATACGAATTTCAGCAAACAAACACCCTTAATGTGTTTATTCCTTTATTAAGATGTTCATGGTCATGTTTACTTTCACCTTTTCCTTTACGGAAACTCCTGAGGTAAATAAGTGACATCTCTGAACTTTAAAAATAAATCTAAATAAAATGCAGCGCTTCCCACCTCCAGTCGCAATGACTTCTGGGACTTCCAGAGCGAATTCGGTGCTCAAGTCCGCATCAGTGCGTCCTCGATATCAAGATCACATCCGGGAAGTTTCACGCGTCCTCCGTACTTGCGGTCTTGAGTATTGGAACTGAACTTTCACGGTACGGTAATACCTCGGTATGAATGTCACGGTACGGTATTTATTGAATCATTTACAGGAAAAAACAAAACTTATGAAAATACTCCAAAAAAGTGCCAAAAGTGTCAATGACATAAAAATTAGCCATCTATCTGTAAGCTTTGAAACAGGAACTTCAATTTTAATAACCAAAAATTATTAAACCATGTAAAAACAATAAAGTTTCAATTTAGTATTGTTGAAAACTCATCACATTCAACATTTAATCACACTCAGCCCATCTACCCAGATGAGAGCTCTGCTAGTCGGACTTCTCATCAAGCATCTCCCGCTGGATCTAATCTCACTATATTTATTAAACGGGATATTTCATTTATCTTGTTGTCTTTATCTAACGACATATTCCCTGACTTTGGTCATTGGAATCTATTACTTGTTCTCAGGTAACGTGTTTTGGCTGAGCGCAAAGATAAGTTAATGATTAATGTAACCACGTACATTCTGTATATTGACTGATCGCTTGCCTTTATTTCCTATAATGTATAAACTTATTGTATTTTATACTTTTAAAATGGCCATTATCGATTATTAAAACTGATACTCAGCAAAAGAGAGGCTGTGTTTCGTATTTTCACTGGAATTGAAAGGAGGCAGTTGTAATCGGCTCCGTTTTGTTATAAATATCCACACAGTGAAGATGACGCTCATATATGCAGCACGACGCCTCAACATGTCTGCTGTCTAAGTTGCTAATATTAAAATGAAAATAGGCAGTTCCTTAAATCATGTTTACATTTTATTGTTGATAAAGTGAAACAACGTAGCCAGGGTGATGTGAATGAAGTTATAAAGTACACTGTTCCCTTTGAAGATTTACCCGTGTCCTCGGTATAGTCTGCTTTTCCATATCAAACTGAGAAGAAGAGATGCAGCCTTGATCAAACTTGCGAAGTCTGAACTTACACGGAGAAGATGCAGGACTGAACTGTGCGTGCTAGGCTACTTAATATTCAGGAAAAGCCCCAATCAGAGAGGCGAACGTCTGCAGCCCCGCCTCCGTTTTCAGATGTCTTCGTTTTCCATCATCCACACTGAGACATTATCCACACATTTCGAAACGCTCCGTTTTCGGCGCTCGAGAACTCCGGCGTAGTGTGGACGGTTGGCGTAACCGTAGCAAAACTTATGCGTTTTCAAACTAAAACGCATTAGTGTAAACGGGGCCTTAGAATTTTCCAGCTCTTTTCATCCCCGCTTCTAGCAGCACACTCCATTTCCGCATTACTGGATCTGTAGCGACAACAGACCGCAAGGGATGATGGTCAAGCATGGGCTGATGGGTATTGTAGTTTTCGCTACCTCCCGTTCGCTTCATTCGCCTAAGCAAATTTTCTCAGAAGACCTATAGTTTTACCGAGTCATGCGACTTTGGTAATATCGAAAAAAATTAATATTGCGGTATGACGGTATTTACAATACCGTTACATCCCTAGTTGCTACCCATATCAAACACACCTGAACCGATTAATTAGGACCTGAACACCACGTGATAATTACAGGCAGGTGTGTTTGATATTGATTGCAACTGAAATCTGCAGGAAGGTGGCTCTGCAGGAACAGGGTTGGACACCCCTGGACTAGAGCACAGTATTAAATGCTAAACGTTTTAATTTATCTGTATGATATACATTGTCTTATTGCACAGCCCTAAGTGTTTGCATGTTGATGGTGTCTGGTGCTTTATTTGAAGAAGTTTTTGTGCCTTCAGGCAGCTGGTGAAGTCTGGTCTCCTCACTGTGAGAGATGCAGGCAGCTGGTGGCTCTCAATCCCAAACTCTGGCAGATTCATTAAGTACTTCATTAAAGGTAGGTCTTTTTTTTGTGTGTGTGTGGTTTTCCTTTAATCACTACATTTTAGGGTGCTTTCACACCTGTGGATCGATTCAGTTGTTCCGAAACAGAGATTAAAATTGTTACATTGTTGCTCTTTGCTCTTGGAGCGGTTCGCTTTCACACTGTAAAGTTTCTAATCGAACCAAAAGAGCTAAAACAAGTCACGTGTGAGTAAACTCTCCTTACATTGGTCAGAGTGTCAGGGTTTATTTTGCAGCGTCCCGCTCAGCTGTCAGGAGAGGTTTGGTGGTGATTGACAGGGTGCGCGCGAGTGACGTGTCTGAGGAAAGACGCGGTTGGGAGGGGTGAGAAGGGTGCGCGACGATGCCTATTTGAGGACCAGGAGGGAGACGCGAGATTACCGGGAGATCATCACTCGATTGCGGGCATCCGGAGACTCGCGAAACTTCCCGCCCTACCTATAATTCTCTCTTCATATAGCCATAAGCCTATTACATATCCATAAAACACTGTGATATAACCGCGCTCGGATCGGATCGCTTTCTCACTGGAATCGAACCGCTCCAGGGTTCGTTTCAATCGAGCCGAGACCACCTCATTCAAGCGATCTCGGAGTGATTACTTTGGTGCGGAACAGAGCGCGATTGCCCTGTTCACATATGCCAATCGAACCGCGCTAACTGGGCAAACGAGACACGTTCCGAAACAAAAGTGTAGGTGTGAAAGCACCCTTAATCTGCAATTTAAAATCCCATGTTTTGCTATCCAGGATCGAGTAACTCATCTAACATTTGTGCCATTTTTAAAGGCAAAATAAACACATTTTGAGATTTCCAAATCTAGATTATTAAAAAAAACAACAACAACCCTAATAAAACAGCTGATCCAAATAATCGAGGTGTTCAGTGTTGCCAACTTAGCATTTTTGTCGCTAGATTTAGCGACTTTTAAGACCCCCCTAGTAACAAATTTTCAAAAAAGCGACTAGCGACAAATCTAGTGACTTTTTTGTGTGTTACTGGAGATTTTTTATAGGCTGTCATTTGTTGTCCATACTGTACCATCTCTACCTTCTCAACGAGCTGCGGGTGATGCCGCCGGCCCCTCCCCCGCCTCAGAGCACTGACAGGTGGCTCAGTCCTCGTACAGCAGTCTCTTTCCCACCTGCAGCCCGAGAGCAGATCTCTCCTATTTCTCTTATACAGTCAAACCGATATGCTTCTCCTTTATTTTAACACTTTAATTTGACCGTTTATTCTTTTCTTGTTTACAATCACAGATATTTTAGTGAGAGTTTCAGAACTTGTCTGAGTTTATTACGTCTGAGAGATTACTGCAAATTCACTACACGTCTATTAGAGCTGCACGATTCTGGCTAAATGAGAATCGTGATTTTTTTGCTTAAAATAAAGATCACGATTTTCTCACGATTCTGTAGATGTAAAAACAGGTAGGGTAAAAACAAACATATGGCACAACATCGATAATATTGTGTGTAGGTCTACTGGTTTCTATAAATAATTCTATTCTACTTATAATAATTCTGATGTTGAATTATTATGTTTGAGATATATGCTTGCAATCTGTCATATTAGACAATTTTATTCACTGGTAAAATCAGACATTTGCCATTATCAGATTATATTCAACATTATATAGGCTGGAGTAGTTATACTGACATTGCAAACATTTATTTTCATGCACAACTGTGGGTTCGCTATGAAAGAAAAACATATCAAATGCTTGTCGTAATCATAACTCTAAAATGCGATATAAGAAATTTTAATGAAGTGCACGCTTTCGGTTTCATTTTGACTGCTAAGTGCTGTTCATACTTCGCGCGCCACTCCCAAGAGATCACTCTGTGCCACAAACTGAATATTATTTACAACTTTCTTACCTGTTAGTCGCAACATGCAGGTTCTGTTCACTAAAGTAGACGCGCATGCGTCTATCATTAAGTAGAGAGCGCGCGCCCTCTCTGTGATAACAGCTCATGGTCAGCAGCTCACGTCATGTTTGATTTCCAGATCGCGAAAACATCATTACATGAAGACAAAAATTACATTTTTAGGTGAATTATATTTTATAAATAAAGTATGTGACTCATTCAACATCATTTGGAGGTGTTAATGTCGCTGAGCAACGTGTGTGAAACAATAAAAAGACTCGCGCAGCCGCCTTTTCTTCTCTCCTGAACTTGAAAATATGATTGGCAGAATCGTAGAAATGCTGGATTAAGGGGGTCTAGGGGGTCGAATCGAGATCGCGATCTTTTAACGATTAATTGTGCAGCTCTAACGTCTATATTGATATACAGTATTCAAACAGCAATAAATTTACTTAAATTGACATGCTTACATAAAGCATAGTGCAAATATAAATACTCCTTTATTTACCAAAGGCTGTTAAACAAACAGAAATGGTAGAACGTGATGACGTCAGTAATATGCAAATTAACGTATTATGTAATCTAACGACTTTAGCGATTTTTCAGGGAGAATTTAGCGCCTTTTCGTTGAAAATATTTGGCAACAGTGGAGGTGTTCAAAAGAGTCTCGAACACCTTGATTAGTTGCATCAGCTGTTTGATTAGGGTTGGAGCAGAATTGTGCAGAGCCGCAGCCCTCCAGGAATTGAGTTTGAGACCCATGCAGTTAAAAGAAAATGGACTTATTACATGATAATTGAAGCTAAATTTAGGATTCTGGAGTATATATAGTGCACAAAATTACTTTCAGATCATGCCATTTGAATCATTAAAAACTTAAAAAAAAGAAATTTTAGATACAATTTTGAATAACTCATATTAAAGATATTAAGACAAGATTGGATTTCGGGATCTAATCCCAATTCAGAATCCATTTCTTCTTTTGTATAAGGCTTTTTTTTCAAGGTGTCGTCTAAAGTTCAATCAGATTAGTGTTGAACTATAAGGCTGCTTTTTCTAACAGGGCGTAAAGCTGTACTTAACATGGTGAAGAAATCCAAATACAGTGAAATCTTAAGGACTGAGCTGGAGGAGCGTCGCACAACTGCACAGGTTAAGTTCCAGATGAAGTATCACGTTCATGATATCATTGGAGCAGACTTAGTAGAATGGTAAGACAACCACATGGTAATGTAGCTTTGAGCTGTAATTATGTGGACAGCGTGTGATGCCTAAAATATCATCTTTTGTGTGTTTGCAGTATACAGACCACATCAGGGACAGTATTACGATACGTGGACGGAAACAACTAACACTTTTTTTATGATTTTCCTATTGTACAAAATGGATTGTAGATGTATTTATTGCTATATTTTTGTTTGTAAAACAGAAGAAGCTGTGCACAATGCTGTAATAAAAGTTTGCCAAACACTCTTTGTGTTTTCAAAGCTCTGGAATGTCTTTAGTGAAGAGTTTCAGACTAGTGATGCTTTCAATTCAACTCATCTTTATTTCTCTAGAGCAGGGGTCACCAAACTTGTTCCTTGAGGGCTGGTGTCCTGCAGATTTTTAGCTCTCATTCTAATCAAACACACTTGAATGTGTGATGGATCCATGCTTTCATGGTGTTGACGCCAAATTCTGACCCTACCGTCCAAATGTTGCAGCAGAAATCGAGAGTCATCAGACCAGGCAACGTTTTTCCAATCTTCTATTGTCCAATTTTGGTGAGTCTGTGTGAATTGTAGCGTCAAGTTTCCTGTTCTTAGCTGACAAGAGTGGCACCTGGTGTGGTCTTCTGCTGCTGTAGCTCATCTGCCTTAATGTTCGATGTGTTGTGCATTCCGATGCTCATCTGCAAACCTCTATTGTAACGAGTGGTTATTTGAGTTACTGTTGCCTTTCTATCTGTTGGAACCAGTCTGGCCATTCTCCTCTGACATCAACAAGGCACACAAAACCACTCACTGGATATTTTTCTCCTTTTCGGACCATTCTCTGTAAACCCTAGAGACGGTTGTGTATGAAAATCCCAGTAGATCAGCAGTTTCTGAAATACTCAGAGCAGCCCATCTGGCACCAACAACCACGCCACGTTCAAAGTCACTTAAAGCACCTTACGTCCCCATGCTGATGCTCAGTTTAAACTGCAACAGATTGTCTTAACCATGTCTAAATGCATTGAGTTGCTGCCATGTGATTGGCTGATTAGAAAAATCGCATCAATGAGCACTTGAACAGGTCTACCTAATAAAGTGGCTAGCGAGTGTGTGTGTGCGTGCGTGTGTACGTATGTGTAAATTTTTAAATTGAGAATTTCAGTTTTTTTCATTCAGCAAAGTACAAACATGAAATGTCAAATGCTGAATAACACTATACATTTAAAATTCAAGCACTTTCAAGGACCTGTGCTTGTTTTTAAGGGCCTACTCACACTATGCCATCCGTACCGTGCCCAGGCCCGTTTCCTGGATCATTTGAGAAGTATTAGTGAGCTGAATCGGGCTCAAGCACGGTTCACTTGGCCGGCCCTGGCCCGGTTGGAGGAGGTGGGCCTGAGCGCGGTTCGCCCGAAACTGAAAGCGAGACGTGACTTTTAAGGGACCGTTTCATATGGATTTATTAATCATTCTTACTGTTCAGTGAAAGCAAACTGCCGTAGTTTATTAAAGACGCAAACCCCTCACTGCATAACAGCTGTGCGGCCTCAGCAGACCTCCTTATTCCTGCAGCACGAGAGCTTTATGATTGTTTATGAGCGCCAAAAGTGGCGGATCTGTTCGGCGAAATATCTGACTGTGTGTCACCGCATCCTTAAGGACTGTTTGGCGAAATATTTGACTGCATATCAAACGACTGAAACAATATAACGAGAAAACTCCACTGTGCTGCTGAGTGAGAGAGCGCTTCTCACTGAAGAGCGCAGCAGCGATGACGTAAGCATGCCCAGGCCCGATTGTGGTGTGAGTGCGGGCCGTCGGGGGAGACGGGAGGGGGGACAAGCGTGCTTTGGCTCAGTTCGAGGCAACTGTACCTAGTGTGAGTACGGCCTAAGTACTTTCCAGGCCTTGAATTTCGTATGTCTTTTAGGAAGTGTGAAACCTTGTGCAGTCAATATGTTTAAATCCAAAGAAACAGATTATTTCTATTCTATGCTTTCAGGAGAAGAAAATCTCTTCCCAGAAAACTGGTGGACATTATCAGCACTAACATGGAAACCACTGTAGCTCTAATAAACCAGTTTGACTTCAGTGCAAAAAATAAATAAATACACGAGCTATAAAAAAAATGGAAAACTGGATTCTGTAGTGGTTTAATTAAATCTATGTGACTGGTCCACTGGTTAATCCAATTATCCAATCACAATCTGTTGAGTCAAAATTCGGTCATTTCTTTGATATAATAACATTCATAAGATAATTTGTGCATATTTGTTTTAACTCAATAGACCCTTTCACCCAGTGATACCGGTAATTATATGTAAAATTTCTGGAACGACTTTACCGGTAAATAAAAAAAAGCGCTGTTCACACTGGCGAGGACGTTACGGAATTTTTCCGGAAAAGAGCATTCACACATCCATTCCAAAATACAGGTACACTTAAATTCTGATATCATTAACCAGAAATGACCTCTAAACGGCGGCGCTTGTATTTGTAAACATTTGACTACATCACAAACTCTGTGGATGGATCAGTATTGTGAACAACTTCGATGAAAACATATAGAGAAACACTTTCGCCTGTCGTCATGTTCATGATATGTGTGTGTGTTGGCGCTCGTGGCCTGTTTAATGGGCACACGCAAAGCTTGAAGGTAAACAAACAACGGCTTATCATAAGCATCTTATCGATAATTAATTACACGGTTGGCATTAAAATGAACATATAAACGTTATCTGGCTAATTTCTAGCAGCTAATTGTGTCTGGAAAAATATTCAAAGGCTTTTATTGTCATAAACCGCGCGGACGTGAATGCGTCTGACTGTTCTGATTGGCTAAAGCAGACATCTCACGTCAGCACGTTCTAGACGTGCACGCACATTATCTGGCAATCTTCCTTCTGCATTCACACAGCGCAGCATTTCGGCAAATTACCGGTAATGTTACAACTTCTCTTTCCGGAAAATAGCCAGAACGAATTTACCGGTATTTTCAAAAAGGGCCTGTTCACACATACAACCTTTCCGGAAAATTGCCGGTAAAAATGTGTGAAAGGGGCTATTATTGAGTTAATACACTTTAATGTCCATTTTAAGATTTCTTGTGAAACATTTCCATCTGGCTTTATGTTAAAGGACACCTTAAAATCTGTTGGTAAAAGTGTGGATGGAAACAGCTACTGTCAATAACTTGGTTTTGCAGTGTGTTTCTGTCATTTTAAAACCTTCATACCCAAGCAATAACAAACAAAACAAAACCGTAGAGTTTGATCTAAATTTATTGTAGTTTATTTCCTCTGTGAAAGAAGTGACATGATGAACGTCCCTAAAAACAGGGTTACAATCCGGCTATTAGTGTGCAGATTTGAAATCGCTCCATTGGGTGACCAGCAATATAAAGCACATCCTGTACTTGTGCCCCGGACAGTTCAAGTATGTCTGCAAAGTGTTTAAGGTCAGAAAACGCTCCACATGATGTGCTGTTTGAATCAGATTTGCTGCCAATTACTTTGACAGTTCCATGTTTTTAGTAAAGTAAGAATAAAATACTAGTTAAAATACGGTAAGCTATAATTAGAATGAACCACATCCGAAAAAAAGATCTACTTCACATGAACTAAGTCCTGTAGTGTATGTTCTGACAGTAGTCTGGTGCTTTTTGTAACATAAGCAAGTATAAAAAGTGTTAAAAAAGGAAATAAACGTTTCTACAAATGTGTTAAAAAATATATGGCTGTAGAGGGAGTATTAAAAATGCCCTAAGAGCATCGTAGTGTTCATATAATGCCATTTCTTTCTGTTTATATATATATTTTTAATTTTTTTTCGTATATTTCAGACAGCCTTTCTTGAGCATATATCAGAGGAGGATGCTAATATTTGAGGACTTATTGAACCAACAAAACAAGAACGTCCTGGCCTTGTTGCACACCTGAAATCAGAAAATATGAACATTTTTATGAAAACAAAATTAAAACCAAACCTTGAATCATGTCGTATTTTTGGTTTTGACAATATAAATGACAATTAAGCCCATTTTTCCAACCTACGTTTCAATAGGTAAAAGCTATATATATATATATATATATATATATATATATATATATATATATATATATATATATATATATATATGTATGTATGTGTGTGTGTGTGTGTGTGTGTGTGTGTATATATATATATATATATATATATATATATATATATATATGTCTTGTCTAGTTCTCGAATCTGATAGCCGTGTGATATTCTGCAATATAAGCACTCGCACAGCCTCTTCATCCTTGTGCATAACTCCACCCGCATGACAAGCAGAGGAATAAACTCTACAGTTTGACAAATATTGCAGCTGTTGGACAACATAATGTACTTTTAAGTTGTTTTTTTTTAGGCAAGGATGTAGTTGTTTGGATCGCAACGGTGTAGTTTATTTATAAATATAAATGCCTTTTTTTTATGTTTATAATTTCGAAGATTCAGCACGTTGGCGGCCATCAGCAGAGCAAAGAAATTGATGGTTGACGTTCAGCCACATAATGGCGACAGAGACCCCATAATAAGTCCTTAGCGTAAACTGCAAACTACAGCGGATTAAAACATTATAAAATTGGTGAGCGATATTCTAAATTGATCTCTCTTGTATGTTGTAGTGCTGTATTTATACTATAGTAATCTGCTAGTGTTTGCTTTGGCTTCTTTCAGGGATTAATATTATTATCTCCCAATTACAACAGAGAAATTCTAGGAAATCTCTAGACTGATGGCATTTCATGCTGTTCAGCTGTTTTGTCATGACTTTAGACATTACACTAGAGAAAGACTAGCTCTAAAGTGAAGTTGGTGAAGTGGCAACTGTTTCTGCTGTTCTGACGTCAGCTGCAGATGTGAATGAACGGCGGAAGAAAGTAGTTCCTCATACAAAAGGGTTTTTAGACTCTCTGTGTTTGATTTTCTTCTTTATACACATGATTATGCCGTCGAACTGTTGTATAAACACAATATCACCCTTGTAGCGGTGCGATATGGGTGTATATCGTCAGTGGTGGGACACTAAGGCACTAGGGCTGGGCCGATAAATGATAATATATCGAATTGCGATAACATTTTTCAATAACATTCATAAGCTCTGGACTTTTTACTCTATATTGATATATTAAAGAGCCAATCACACAACAGAAATGTGAAACAATGGGAATCTAAAGTGTGTTGATATTGCCCTACTTTAAGGATAGTTGGGGGGGGGGTCTTTTTT